>NC_141992.1:48806076-49111688 GCF_049901715.1 Pseudonaja textilis | reverse complement strand
TACAGAACCCAACTTTCACTTTCTCCATTGTTTCCACATAGTACATGATCTTTCCACAATTTACATATAATTTACTATTGCATCTTGAGCAGACACAAAGTCACACTCACACATACAAAATCACATAGGTTTTATGGAAGCACAGAAGCTGGTTCATCTCCTAAGCTCTCTTGTACTAACCAATAGATGCGAACTACTCACTCTTAAATAAAAGGGGCTTTTTCCATATACAATAGTGTGTGGGAGATGGTATGTGAGCTTGGAAAACATTGGAAGGCAAAATAGGTACAAAACTCCAGACATAGAATATGGGCTATTAGCAGCTTGTTTCAGAAAAGGTGACTCAAGCCAGGTAGCAAATCTTTTTGAATGATTTGCCATAATTAACTTACTATAAATGAGAGGAGAAATTTCTTTTACAATTGATGAGATGGGTGTCAAGCCCTGCGAAACTAGGTGGAATCAAGGATCTGAGAACTATACAGATTTCAGTTAATGCTAGTTTGGTGGGAAATATATAATATATTAAGAAAGGTCTCCTCACCATTCCTTTCCCAGCCTTCTCAGACTGTCTCATAGTTGTACTAATACTCCCATCATCACCATGGCATTGGGAGACCACCAGTTTGGGGTGAATTTTCAGCTTATCATGGTAACTATGCAACTACAATGTTTAGATTTATAAGAAAGAAGGTAATCTAGAAATAGGTATATAAATCCATTTGAGAAGATTGAAAAAATACAGTATATATGCAGCTTTCAGAATCACAACAGCTCTTACATGTTGTACCCAGAAATACAAGCATGAATCAAGTGAATCAATCCTAAGAAATCATCTGGCTCAGTAGTACATGTGAGCTTAGCATTACCTGAAAAACAGGAATTTTTCAGATGCATGTAAACTATTGCCACCAGAGTACAATTCTCCAGTTCACTGCTTATTTTCAGATAGGTAAATGTTTTTAGAGTCAACCTCTGTCTAAAAGGTACTTGTCATTTATGCTACAAGGGAAATCTCCTGATTTTGGTGGAAGAAATAACATACAGTATTTTTGAAGAGCATTACAAAAACCTTAAACTGTTTGATGCAAACTTTATTGACCATGTCAATTTACTTATATTTGTCAACATTTGTTGATTAATGAATTAGATACTTGCAAGATCAGGTGCAACTCACAACTGCAAGATCTAAAGAACTAAATCAGAGGATTGTGTGCTTTCAGTTTTTCATTTTGTGTTATAGTTCCATTTACTCCATTGGAAAAAGGCATATTTTGCTTTCCAGTGACTACGAGAGAATAGTAGAAGTACCCTTTTTAATTACTAAAGATAAAGTCCATGGAAGCTGACTTCAAAATTTCGTCACAAAACCATAATCTTTGTGGAAAATGTTTTTGAAAAGGAGGCTTCAAAATTATATCCAATTTCTAAAAGTATTTTAAATAATTGAAATTAATGATTGGATGATGAAAACTTCAAAGTAGCCAGTCTGCTTTGCACCATATTTTCTTTGAATCTATAGATCATATTTTAAAATGCCTTAGAACGTGAGGGCTTTTTTATGGCAGAACCAAGAACAAGCTTCCCATAAGCATTTCAGTGGAATGTTTCCTGAAGCAAAATCCAGGAATTTAATATTCAGATTTTTATATACTCATTATTAATACTTCTTTCACAAATTTACCTTTTTTCATGAAATCATTTATAAACTCCTGAGGGATCTTTTCTATGCCATGCAAGTCCAAGGAGGTATGAACCCAGGGACAGGATTATGGCTTCTAAAGGATTCTAAAACCACCAAACTGAAGAAGTATGAGCCTCTTCTAAGTTGGGGGCATATATTTAACCTACAGGAAATCATCAGAAACATATCAATTTACAGAACTATAGAAGGTACTGATACAATTTTGAAACACAGAGGAAGAGCAGAAAATGTATCCTGATACGTTGTTATTGAAGAAGGAGGAGGAATATGGAAATAGCCTTCAAGAAGAAATTTAAGAACTGTTAAATAAATATCAGCTTCGTTATGGGAAAGAAGAGGGTGAAAAAGGAACTCAAGATAACCCCATCTTGATTCTATTCAGTATAAGACAAAGTGCAGAGGAAAACTCTAACAGGCTTTGAAAATTCTGTTATTATATCCTCTATTAAGAGTACAACTAGTCCTTTTATTGTCTGTTCTTTGACTTAGCCTACCTCAGAAATGCTGACAATATTCCATTTTATTCATTAACAAGATTTATATCTAGCTTTCTCCCCTGCGAGGGTCCGCTAATGTCCTTGAGTACTGCTTCCACACCTCTCTGTCTGCCACGTGTGTCGGGTCTGCCTTCGCAAATGCTGACAATATTCCATTTTATTCATTAACAAGATTTATATCTAGCTTTCTCCCCTTCTATGTGCCCTATTTTTCCATTCCTTTTCTTTCTTTGTCTCTCTCTGTTCCATCACAGATCCTAAAGTATTAATCTCTAAATTCTTACTTGATATCATCTTCATTGGCAAATATGATGACAGCTCGAGCATGAGATGTTTCCAGAAGGCGTCGAATGATCTTATCAAATTCTCCATCTTTGGGTTCCCGGGGAATCTTGACTGATTGTGCCACACACACGCTCCCTGTGATTAGAGAAAATAGTATGATTTGAGAAGTCTTTAAAAAGAAGTGACAAACACTGATAGATTAAAGAAAGGCAAGGACAATTTTGCCATGGCCCAAAATAACATTTTCATGTGGTTTCATCTGCGGGTTTTATGCCTGTAATGTAATTGTAATTTTAGTGAGGATAAAAACATGGAACCAAATTATAAAGCTAGATGAACATGCATGTCTGAAAAAACTTCCTTGTTAACTCTTCATTTATTTAATAGTGGAAAGAACATCCTATTGCATTCTTTATGATATGTGCCTAAATGCCCCAAATGGCTTGGATGAAAGAATCTACACAGTGAGTAACTATTTGGGCTCTTCTCTGAAGCTTACATATTTTGTTTACATCTGTATATGTTTATACTCTACCGTATAAACTGACTTTTATTTATGTATAGTATAAATATATAACTCTAGAAACATAAAAACTCATCTTAAAATTACAAAAGAACAAGAGAATAAAAATTAATAATAAATAAATCAGAGATACCAATTCCAATCTTAACATGTAAGAATATCTATCTTCTCCAATCTGATGCCCTCCACATTACAATCTCCTAGACAGCTCATAATAAATGGACATTGTGGACACAGTATTCCAAAAGCCCTGAAGTGGGTCAACTTAAGATATGTTAAATTATATAATTTGATGTTAAAACCTGTTCAACTTTAAAATAATTTTGTAAGTCTCCACTTTAAGTTGTTTATGATTCCCAGGGTCTTACAACTCATTTTAAGAACTCTGATATACAGTAACTGACTAGGAGTATATAGGCAAAAAATTATCTGATTAATTTGTTACTATGCAAATTCACCCTTTACTTTTTCTCTTTCTTAAAAAGTCACCATATTATGATGCCAAACTAACACAAGCCAAAATTAACAAAAATCATCTTTGTGAGTATCTGTATTAATAGGTATCAAAAGTGCTGTAATAATGAATGCAGAAAGGGAAAGCAAGTTTCTTTCATGAAAGTTGTGTATGACTTCTGGACTACTCCCCTATATATGGATCTTGGGTATGTATCTCTATAAAATAAAGCTTACAAATGCAAGTTTCAAGATATGCATATTTGCAGGTGTGAGCTAGAAACTCAAGTAATTTCCATCTCTTTTGGAGAGCTTTCTTCTACAGAAACCCATGTTTAATTTACAGTTGTTTTATTACTCTTAATTAATTACATTTTTATTTTACACTCCCAGAAGAACAAATGCTGGAAACAAAGGTCAAAAACAGAGATTCTTGATTTCATATACTCATTTCTGTTGTTCCTTTTATATTAAACATTTCTGTGGGGAGCTGATCTGAATTCTAGATTAAACAATGTAATGTCCACTTCACTCCCCATTTTATTGTTTCAGTTTCTTTGTTTCACTATTCTTTTCTCTGAGCCTCCTCCACCCATATCCACTAGGGCTTTGTAGAACTTGAAATTCAAGTCTTCAAAATTCAAAAGGTGTTTCAGTACATGTGGAAACCCAAACTTAGCACCTGACTTCAGCACCTTAAAGCAACTCTATCTTTCTCCATATGATCAGTTGGAGAATTTTAAAAAATGACTTTCAAACCCATCCCATTTTTCTTGATGTATTCATTGATGTATTTATTTCCTTTTGATGCCCTCTAGTGGCCAACCTTCAAAGTCATCTTATCAGTTCCAGATGTAAATACAGAAAGTTTCCCACAGGAAGGATTCTGTATAGTTAATTTCAGAGTTCCAGGTCAAATCCATGTGAACCCTTAATCATTTATGCAATCCTAAAATTTTCACCCTTTTTCTGTATATTCAGAAAAAAAAAATCTTGCAAACCTTAAACTTGTAATTGAAACTTCTTTCTTAAAGGATTGAAGAAAAACTCAGTGAATATAATCAAAGTTGCAGTTCTAAAAGCTTTTAATCTTCAAAAACAGTAAAACAAAAAAATTAAATTCCAACATGATTAATAAGTGAGTTTTGGTCAAATTTTGAGCCCATAAAGTGGTTACATTAACAGCAATGAACTTCATGGAATCCTGCAACTCCCAGCAAGTGATACAAACACATCAGTTTCTTTGGTTTACTCACACAAAAAATTGTTCAGAATATGTATGGGTGATATCAAGAACTTTTCTTTCTCTGGAGAGATTTGGCAGTCTGGATTCAGCAATCAGCAGCCATTTTCAGTCATAAAATCTCCTGCTGTCTGAGAATGTCAGTTTGCCATTTCTTTATGGGAACTCTTCAAGAACAATAGTCTGTTATTATTTTCCCATGTTTGGACCTCATTTGGATGGAGGAAATCAATGGAAAATAACTAATCTGCAAAATCTATGAAGTTCTAGAACTTCAAGGGGAAATCTGGGCACCACAGAAAAGTAGGTATCTGTTCAAAGTGACTGGAAGGTGTAAATAAAAAGTCACAGGTCTTATCTGTGAAGTGGAATAAACCTGGTGTCCAGTTTTGTAAGATGATTATATGGAGGGGAGAAAGCCAGGCATAATTGCCAACAGCAAGGGGCAGAGGGGCTTCCTGACAATAATGACAAGGTATTTGTTAAGGAGACCAAGAACACAGTTTGAAGTTCCTGAAAAGCATGTAAGGCCATTGTATCAAGGTAAAGTTGGAAAGCATTTGGCAGCTGGAGCAAGTGATGACTGACAGGTGGCCTGAAAGGTGGCCTGAAATGGTACTACACAAACTGAGTTATAAATGAATACAGCAATAGATGAAATGTCAAAGTAATTCTTTTAGTTTTTCTAACACCAAGAGTATTGTTCTAAAATGGCATTAGTTTTTAGTCTTCTGGGTTTCTCCATCAGACTTTGGTCTGAAGGATAGAGATTTACATGCAAGAGCTAAAATACTACACTTTCCCAGAAAAACCAGAGTAAAGAAAACAAACACTCATCTAAAGGTCATCTATCCAAAGCTAAGTAACTTGGTAAGATCAGTGCAGTGAAATCAGGACCAAAATGTTGTACATCTAGATAGTACAGACAGGTATCAAGGCAGAAGAAAATTTACTTTTTCAAGGAGCAATCTTTATTTTTAGAAAATATGGTAGCCCTAATAATCCAATACAAGTATCTCCTTCCTTGTGATCATAATTGGAATCAGAATTTCTGTTGCTAAGCAAGGCAGTTTTTAAGAGAGTCATTCATATCCTAGTCACTTCAAGAATGGACTATGCAATGTGATCTATATGGGGCTACCCTTAAAAACCACTAGAAAATTCAGGTGGACTGGAATATGGCAGCACAACCAGTGATTGGCATCTTACAATACACTTGTGTGACACCAGGGCTCCCCAAGCTGGCTCCCTATAAGCTTCCAAGCACGATTGAAAATGCTGATTATCACCTATAAAGTTCTTCATGGCACAAAACTTTCTTACTTTATGGACCCCCTATTTCTGATGATTTCTACCTGTCAGCTAAAAACTAGCAAAATCTTCTCAATTAAACAAGGTCATCTGGTAGAACATCAGAAGTCTGCAGTCTCTATTTATGGTACCCACATTGTAGAATATCTACCCAGAAATCTAGAGCTCCAACTCTGATGATATTGTGGAAGGCACTGAAAACCTGGTTATTCTCACAGGCCTGGGGTGGAAGGGTGGTGAGTCCCCATAAGATATTATATTAATTGGTATGGTTTCTTTTCTAGATATACTTCTTTGTTCTTTTCTCTATGGTTCTGAGTTTGAATGATGTAAAGTACTCAGAGTCACTCTAAATCAAACTTTTTAAACCTAGGTAAATAAAGTAAATAAAATTAAAAGACCATCAAAAATTATCTAAAATATAATGGAAAGGAGGATTGGAAATCTTTAGAAAAATGGGGTATTAACTGGTCTGAAAGCTGTTACCATAAATTTAAAGACAATTACATATTCATGGTCCTCTTTCATCTGAAAATGATCCAATTTGGTAAAATATGCATCATCTTCTACAAACCCAAGAGATAAAAATGAAGGAAAGAAGGTAGTGATCCCTAATGACAACTGACTTCAGGAGCCAATAATGATGGATAATGTGCAGAGAGCCAACCTTCTTGACAAAAAAAGATAGGAACATTGGCAAGAAAGAAGATAAAACCTTTTGATAAATTCCCCTTGAGATACTCCTTCAGGCAATTAATTCTATCTTTGATGTGGCATAGTGCTGATCTGAGAAAATCTGAGCTTTAAGAATAAACTTGTCACATAACCAATGAGGGGTCAGAATCTATGATTTCCATTTGCCCTTTTCAAATGCATCAGCTTAGATCACATTTTTGTCAGTTACCTAAAGAGGAGGTACTTGCAGAGGGATGAGGACCGGTAGATGATTGTTGATGGTGAGTTGTAGAGTTACATTGTATCCTGTGATACATCCAGAGTGAAACAGCTGTTCATAAATAATTTCATCTCTTGCTGAGGCTGGATAGACTAAGTAGGCAGATCATATTTGTGTGCAATAAAGGTCTCAGTGAAATTGCTTATGGTATCAGAATCTACAAAGACTTGCAGGTGTATTTCAGCAATGGTCTGAGTCTTTAGTGAAACAAGAATGATTAAATGGTGATGTGTAGCTCTGCATGTCTAGGCTTTATATAATTTCTGGTCTCTGAACCTTTATGATGCTAGAGCCATCCCATTTCCCAATAAACCAGAGTTAGAGTGGTTAGGGTATCTATTTAAACTGCCCCCTTCTCCAGAAGTACATTTAATCAATGCTTCAAACAGGGAAGTTGCAGCTCGGCACTCAAGTATGAAGTGGTTAAATTTACACAAAATAGTCCTAGGCAATAGAATATCTCAAAAAAAAAAAATAGACCTAGGAATTAGTGAAGCTCTGTTACTTCTAAGTGACATGGGTTACAGTATAACAGAATAATAGAGTTATAAGGGAACTTGGAGGTCTTCTAGTCAACCCCCCCTACTCAGGCATGAGACCCTATTGCACTCTGGACAAATGACTGTCCAATCGCTTCTCAAAAAACTTCCTGTGATGGAACACCCACAACTTCTGTAGGGAAGCCATTCCACTGATTTTCAGTCAGCAAATTTCTCCTTTGTGTTCTCGATTGCTTCTCTCCTTGATTAGTTTCCACCCATTGCTTCTTGCTTTGTCTTCAGGTACTTTGGAGAAAAGGTTGACACCCACCCCCCAATTCTCTTTGGCAGTCCTTAGATATTGGCATACTTCTATCGTGTCATTCCTAGTCCTTCTTTTCATTAAACTAGACATACCCAATTCCTGCAACCGTTCTTTATATGTTTGTGTTTATATTGGTTTCATATGGGGTCAATTTCCAAAGTTTAGCAGGAAAGTGGGAAGAAGGAAAGAAAGAAAATAGAACTGTCTTTCTTTTCTGAACATATTCTTCTTCAATTCCTTGAGTTTCCTATCAATATTCAAGCAAAGTTGCATTAATGCTGCCATGGTTTCTGGGGTGCCTTGATGAATTAGTTTGTCCCTATTTCATCTAATATCCCCTCTATGAATTGGACAATTAAGTTTCTCTCATTCCAGCCCACATCCTGAGCTAACAGCTGAAACTCAGTGGCATACTCCCACACTGAGCAGTAACCCTGTTGTTGGCAGAGAATCTTATGGTTGGCAGGCACTCACTTGACCAGATCTTCAAAGTTATCTCTGAGGCATGCCACAAAACTAGCACAGGAGTCCAAGTCAAAGCTCTATTTTGAATAAGATAAGGGGTTATCTATTTTTCATCTCCCCCTTCATAAGGATCATGATAAATCCTACATGGTTTTTGATGATGTTACATCATTCAGGAAGCATACTGATCACATTTCCCAAGAAAGGCAGTAAATTTGCTTCTCATCCTGTATATTAGGCAAGGAAGGTGATTCTCAGCATCAGAGGGATGATGCTATTACAGCAGCTTGAATAAAAGCCGCAGGGCTTAAGCTGGAACTGTCAGAGGAACCACTGGGCTTTTTCTGGCCTACTTGCTGGATGTTTCAACTGGGCGGTTTATCTGGGTCACCCCTGGATTTTGATACTGGAGCAAAGCATTAGCAACTTGATCAGCATTCACTGGAATTGCAGGAGGTCTGTACTTGTAATTTAATTCTTGATCTGAAGGCAACAGGGTTTTTTTTCCCCAATAGCAATGGCTATGAGGTCAAATCAAGCTGCTAAACTTTACAACAAGGTTAATCAATAAATCTGGGCTCTCCAAAGCTTTAATCTATTATTCAGGAATTTACTTACTTGGCAGGAGACTTTCAAAAATGACTTTGGTTGGATTAGACTTTGTCTTTCAGACAAGAACAAAATAATGTATGGAAAGAGATCACCTTCTGCAGTGCAAAAAAGGCAAAAACTTTTCTACAGATCTGTCTCCAGAGTTTATATCCTAATCTTTTTCCACCCGCTTTCCTGAATTAACAGATTCTCAGTGATTTATCCCATGGCCTTTGACAGCTTTGATATTTTATATCATGATCCTTACCAAACTAAGAACCACTGGTTGCCAGCAGATACATCTCTTTTACTATGCACTTCTAATCAGGTCACAAATTGTAAATTATGCTATTAAGATCTAGTCCCATTTTAAAACCATGGGCATAGTTCTCACTTCTTTAGTGCTAACACTGGGCATTCAGTATGCTAGTGCAAAGAATGTAGGTGAAACCACTGTGTGAGGTCATTCATTGATTTGGAGACAGTATCATAAATATGCTGGTATAGAGTTTTATTTTTCAATCAAGGCAATCCAAGTGAGGTTACTGAGTTCCAACCCCAATGCCTTAATTCTATCAAGACTGAGGGATTATGGATTATGGACATTAAGAGCTACCTAAATCTAGGGTTAGAATAACCTTGGATGGGATAGCATTTCCCCTTTCAAGAGTAGGGAGCAACTTGGGGGATGGTTGTTCTTCCTGGACTCAACTCCTGCTCAATGAGCTTTTGTACAGCTTCATCTGGTCTGCCAGTTGCACCCTTTCCTAGGTCAAGGGGCCCTTCAGACAATTATTTGTGCCTTATTCATTTCATGGCTCAATTACTGTAATGGTCTCTACATGGGGCTGACTTGAAGACTACTCAGAAGCTTTAAGTATTCCATGTAGTGGTGCCTGGTTACTTAAGGAACCATCTATCTTTAGTGAATAAACCTGAATGCTAATCAGTCTTAGTTTCATTCTACATAGGTTTAGCATAACTACATGTACAGGATAGCATCTTACTATCAACATCAGAATGTCCAGGGAAAGGAAAAGTTCATCTGACCTTCCCAGGAGTATTCCTATCTGTCTACTGCAGCATCCAATCAGAAATAGAGGCAACTCAGGCAAGGAAGAACTTTGGACAAGGAAAACACAAGGTACCCCTATCTCTTATAACAGCTTCTAAGGCAGTTTTGTGAGACAAGAAGCTGGCTACAGGATGTCACAATGTTCCTTTTATTAGGCAGGCAGCCATCTAAGTTAAGCATCTGTAGCTATCCATCTCAACACCTTGGGTTAATCCCTATGCATTGGCAAGAAAAAACTGAATGTGAAGACAAGAGAAATATGCAAGCAAGGTAATGCAGAACAGAGATAAAGAAGAGACCTGACTGGAAGGCAGGCAGCTCTGGGGATTTAGCACTTTTAGCTCTGATATATTATGTAAATCTTTTTTAATTTGGAAGCTGGTTTTTGAACTTTACGTTTTAATAATTGATATCATAGTGCAACATTTAAAAAAAACTATGAGGATTTAGCTGTGTACACAAGAAAGAAGATATGCTTCCTGTGCATATTATGTAAAAGCCAGGTCCAGAATTTATGTCATACTCCAAGGTTCTTCATCTGGAGATGAAGAAATATTATTTAGAGAAAATGAAGATGATTCCACTACCTCCAATCTTTGGAACAACAAAGAAATTTGGCATAACACCTTAACCTTGCCTTCTTCTCCCTCACCATAACCTTGCCTCCTTCTCCCTCCAAAATGGAGGAATAAAACTCAGTAAACAAGCTGGGGGGGAGGGGGAAAGATGGGTAATTGTTAGAACTTGGCCGCCATAAACTTTTGAATTAAGTAGACAAAGCAAAATATTTTGAAGGCTTTCATTTTCTAACAATGAATCACAGTGAATTATTGATCCCTGCATTCTCTTGGTGCTCGCTTCTTTGTGATAAAAGGAAAAATAGTAAAATTCTTATAAAATAAGATTTATTCTTCCTTATCTTTCCAGACAACAAAAAGCTTCTACCTAATAAATATCATCCTCCCTTATTCACATACTGTAATTTTTCAATTTCATCTGGAGAGAGTGAACCAGTTGCAAGGAGAATGATCTATTTACAATTTATGCAGGGGCAGTCTATCTCTCTTGCCATGTCCTTCTTACGGTACTGCTGTAAGGTTGGCAAGTCTCAGGTGTACCCCCTCAGTTTTGGGAACAAAATTCAAAGACTAAGGACAAATCTATGGTAAATCAGTATCCTTTAATGGCTTCTCTGAAGTGTACAGCTGGACTGCAATATTCTGCATAAACAGAATTTGATCTGGGACTATCTCAGTATTTATAACAGCAAAATGGAATTATTATAAAAAGTTTCCCAAATGACTATAGAGAAAGTTCCACAAAGGAATTCTACACTGACTTCCTAAATCCATCTCATGAATTTAATTGGTTTGTTTCACAATACAATACCATCATTGATTTGATTGAGGTGCCCAGTCATTTCTGAACTTATTTTAATGATATAGTGTGCCTTTCTATATAATTTAGCTCTTCACTAAAACCAGTTGAAATAACAGGTCTTGGGAAAAACCCCAGTCTAAGAGCTTAGATAGTTTTTTCCCCTTTTAAAGTAAAAGTATGACATAAAGAAATAGGAAGATTAGTTAAATGAACATCATACTTCATAGGAAGTATCAATTTGGGATTTTATACCATAAGCAATTTTTGAAGGAAAGAAAAGAAGCATGTAATAAAAATAAAACATTCTCATTATCTTTCCCATCAGTTTACCTAAACCCATAAAGTCATCCTTAAACATACAGAAACAATTACCAGGACAGCTGAAACATAAATATACTTTTAATATCACCCCTTCCTTTTGATACTGTTAAAAGTATGATCTGCAGGGGATATTATCACTGTAGAAACTTTTTCCTCAGTTTTGAAAAATATCTTATGGAATATTTTATTTATTTTAACAACTTACATTTATTTAGCCTTTCTTTCCAAGGGCATATTATGAAATGGAACTGGAGTTGCATAATACATTTCCAATAGTAAAATATTTTTGTTTTGATTTGATTTGATTGAACAAATGAATCTTAATTGCTAGTTTCTTATGCTATGCTTTTAATTTTTGTTTAAATTAATAATGAAATTCAAATTTCTATCAGCTAAGTCAGGAAAAAGAATAAAATAAAATTCACACTCATTCTATGAAAAATGTAAACTTTTTTTTTTTTTGCTCTTAGTCACAGTGGTTAGTTTTTCCAAATACATTTAAATCTAAAGTAACGTTCCTAATTTGAATAGCTGTTCCTGTCTGCAGATTGGGAATAGGAAGTTCCTATTTGTTGTTGGAAAACTATCAGAGAAAGAAGAAAGCTAGATTAACTCCATTCATAAATAATAAGATTTGCATATTTAACTCTAGCAAGTGGCTTTGGCATTTTACTTCTCTCAATAAACCACAATATCCAGAAAGGAAGGAAGGAACTTTGACAGAATGAAAATTCAAAGTTAACTGATTAGTGAGAATTGCAAATGTTTTCAGTTCCCAAAGGAAATATATTATTGTATATAAATGCAACATTGCATGAATATCCAAAACCTGTAACATATTTTACGGCTGTGAATGCTTTGACAGTGATTACATCAGCCCCTCTTATTCCAATCAGCAGATACCCCTGCTTTAACAATTGTATTCATTTTAAATAAGTGGATTCCATAAAGGAGAACAAAGTAAAAAGCGTTTGTTCCAAATCTTCCAAGAGTGCATAACCCCACACTTTTTGGTTATTAGCCTTTTGCACAGTTCAGAACAGACTCAGCATTTTTCTATGAAAAATCTCACCCTCATAATATTTTAGCATCACTCACTTTCCGAAAATCATTTTCCTTGTTGTTATTCGCCTAGTAATTGGGCATCAACTAAACTTCCAGAGCAGTCTAAATGTAAGAGCCATATCCCAAAATAAGATCATAAAATTAGCACCCTAATTCTGGATGCTTTCTACACAATAAGAAAAAAATGGCCTAGGAGCCAAAGAAAATCACAGCCTTTGTTTTCCCCATTATGGACAGAAACTGGAAGCAGACCTGTCCAAAATTAGCACTGCTGACCCTACTAGGAATGAAGTACATGCTAGCATTACTTCTTCCCTAAAGAGAAAATCAAGTAGGAAATAAAAGACAATAGGCCTACTTTTTACATGGATAGGAAAGCCAAGGCTCTCCCCTCTTACATGGCTTGCATGATTGTTCAAAGAACACCCCCAAAAATCCAGAAGCTTCTTTGCAAATTGCACTGAGTTGGCTGAGAACATTTTTATAGTTTAAAAAAATAAGATGAAAGAACCTTAATCATGTTGTTTATTTTGGAAAGTCTAATGCCCTTTTCTGCCTTCTAAATGGCCCAGTATTTTTTTTTCTATGAATTTGAAAATCTATAGAAAAATCAACTGGGCTGGAAATCTGCTTCCAAAAGTGGATTTAGTGCTGTGGTGCTGTAAGTCTACCTGCCACAGTATAGTTCGCATTTAACTAGTATCTTATTCTTTTCATTTAATGTCTGGGAGCTGGGCCAAATTTGTTGTTTTCCTCTTTATGTGGAAACAGATGGATGGAATCACATCAACAAATTCTAGGACTAATATAGTCCAGTAAAGCAAGCAAAACAAACAGCACATCCTGAGCAGCCAGTAAACCTACTTTTTACATAAACTGATGAGCTCCTGAAACGTGTTGAGACAGCATCTTCTCAATCACCAGAGATGACAGCTCTTTAAGGAATCTATCAGTTTCATGACTGTTTCCAAGGCAATAAAGAAAAAAAAACACCCAACAACAGCAACTCTTTACAGCTTCAAACTTGACACAGAGGAACACAAGCAATACCCATCTCCTATGTAAATGTGTACACTCCCAGTGATGCACCCAGCAAACCTGTTTCATAAAAAAACACACAATTTGTGTTGGTGTAACTCCATTCACCTATAATATATTCATCACTACATGCACCACCCATTTTGCCTATGGTTTGCACAGAATGGGGGATAGATCCCTTACATTTAATTTGCTGCTCAATATCACCGTTCAGTCTGCATACAAGAGAATAAAACAGGAAAGGGGAAACAAGATCGATATGTAAGCCTTCACTCAACACCACCAGGCCTGATTTGCTTTAGCAACATTCTTTATTAATTGTGTAGAACCTTCCTGCATTCAATAAATACAAATAGAAGTCACCTTCATGCTTTTCTAATCAAGATCATTACTGTAGGATCTAAGAGGATGTATCTGCTAACTGTGGGCATTCAGAGATTAGACCATAAGTTGCAAGTAACAGTGCTTCATGTAGTGTTAGGTTAATTCTCATCAGTCTCATTATAATGGCCAATGATCTAAGAACCAAGGGAGGGTAAGAGGGTGGGAAGAGTGCAGCAGCCTGAGGCTATACAACTGATTTGTACATTCATTATGAAATTGCACAAACATCCAACCTTGCAGAATTATGCAATGACTTGCTTTTCTCATTCTAATGAAAGCAACAGGCTTCTACAGATGCTACTGGCTGCAAACCAATAATGTCTAGAGAACTACAGTTCCCAGCCCTGCAAGGTCTATGATCCAAGGAAAACTTCAAAGCTAAGGAATTACTTATAAGCAGCTATCCACCTAATGGAAGTACATCATATTACATCAGGCTCCCATAAAACAGGCACAAACATGGTTGTAATTCCACAAATCCATAGACCAACTCAGGAACTAAATCTCAATTACTGTACTGAAAGAATAATACACAGTTAATAGTCTCTTAGTGGGCAGGAAAGATGGTAGAGAATTTATTTTTTTATTCCATTCAGTTGTGTCTGATTCTCGGAGATTGCCTGGATAAGTCCCTTCAGTTTTCTTGGCAAGGTTTTTCAGAGGTGATTTGCCATTGTCTCTTTCCTAGGGCTGGAAAAGAATGACTGATCCAAGACACACATACCCCCAATGGCTTTATGCCTATGGTGGGACTAGAACTCATGGTCTCTCAGTCTCTAACCTGATGCCAAGTTGGCTCTCCATATAATTTATTCTTCTTCAAATCCTGCATACCTTTTTCCCCCTGTGGCACCTTCTATAGAAAATCTGATTATTTTCTCAAGCACAATTAAATCCATTTGCATATTTTCATTTTCTTCATTTTTGCATTCCTGTCTATAGTTGCCACCTGCTAGGTTGAATTTCTCCTGCCACTAACAGACATATGGAGAACGTAATCATATTGTTTCCCAGTCTGAAAATACCACCATTGTGAGGTTTCACTGTGAGTTTGGCAATTTTTTTGAGTATGAATTAACAATACATTTTCGAAATACCCAATATAAATGGCAGTTTCTACATTACTATATGGACTTGACCTAAATAGAATTAATTAGATTGTTCAGTACAAACCACAAGGGCGTTCCTTTTCACTGGGGCAATGCACAGCCCATCACAAGACTGAAATCCTATAGGCCAGCTTGGAAAACAGCTATTCACTTAAATATCTATCCGGTTTAACTCCAAGAATTCCTGAAGAGAGGAATGGTCCAAGGAACCTGCTTGTGGCCTGACCATTAGTGCTCCCTCTATCAAACCACCTGGTTTTGACCTGCCTTGTTTTTTCTGTTCAAAACTGAACAGAATTTGGTGTGATATCAGTAGAAATGGCAAGATTCCCCTTATGGCAATTGTGGTGCTGATATGCAAACTACTAAACACATTGTGCAAAGCAGCCAACAAGTGCATACTCTAGTTTTCTACATGAAACCACGCCAGAGGCGATCACCTGGATAGCTGAAATTGACATTCAGTTATGAGGCCACTGCCTTACCCCCATAGATGGACTATGTATACATGTTTACTTCTGTTATGTTCTCATCATGCACTAAATAAATAAAATAAATAAAAACCATTTTTCTTTGTAAACAGAATTAAAGCTAATCCTTGTTTAGTGGCTGGCTGCCTCGTTTAGTGACTACCCACAGTTAGGATGGTAATATAAAAATAACTCGCATTTACAATCTTTGGTGTGTAAAGCAAAGGAAAGCTGGAGAAAGATTATCAGCACAGTTGCAGTTTCCCTTGGTGACCACTTTGCTTAATGCCAATCCCAATTGTGTCAGTAAACAAGGATACCTGTATTTCAAAAACTATTTTAATCTCTATGGTGAAATTTGTTTGTTTACTCTTATTTTCAATATTGCTGGGAGTCGTCTTAGCTGAACTTTTTTTGCCTCTCATTCCTCCCTCCGTATACAGTATATGATGAAACACAAGTTTTCTCCTTCCTCCTGAATAGTAAACCAAATATGCAACCTGTGGCCAGCTCTCGGAGTCTTGCATGACCACTAGTAACATAGCAGAAGCTTGTAATCTGTGCCAAAACATAACACAGATTTCATTTCATTAACCCCACAAGCCTTATTTTCCTTACCATCTTAGACATTGCACTAACTCAGGCTAGGATTCCTTTATAGGCCTCACCATGGTGCTTGGCAGAAAATCAAGCAGGGGACTTTAAATCTTTTCCTGGATAAATTCCAGAATAAGAACTTTACTTCAACGTATGTGCCAAAAACATACATTTAAAACTCCCAAGGTTGGTAAACTATTAGTAAATGAAAAAATGTTTATGGGAATGTCTACTGATAATCCTTCTACAAATAGTCCTGAAATACTAGTTGAGGTTTTCTCTTTTCATTAAGTATGTTCCTTTGATTGTATCTACAATGTGCTGTTAATTACAGGAACCATCTGGGTGGTCAATGTATAATATCAAATTTTGCAAGCATTAGATTGTAAATTTATTTCAACAGCCAGAAACAAACCAAATGATAATGATGTCAGACTTCCTGCCTCTTTTCTCATGTCCCATTCAGGAAAATGCTATTATCGTATCCATTGATAACAGAACAAAACCCTGATTTCTAATTCCAAACTTTTGTGAGCTTATTGTGATTCTTTTGGAAAAGGGAAGGAATTCTGAGATATTCCTCTCAGGCACTCAGCAGATACCTTATACTAGACAGTTTCTACTGAAGTTTCAAGTATGTGTCACACAGCTTTTTAAAAATCGTCATTCATTTACTCTTTTCTTTTGACACATCTTCTCCCATAGTTAAATTGCATGTGACCTTTCCGTTGATTCTATTGAATTGCACTTTAAATGCTCGAGTGTACAATTCATACTTATTTCAATGGAGAGATGACATTTGTGTTCTTCTTAGGTCTCCCCTTTTTTTTTTTAACTAAAAGCTGAAAGAGAAGAAGAGGGAAGGGAAAGGAAGAGAAAAGCAGCAGAATTACTCTGGTTCCTACTGAACTAATGGCAATTTCTCCGTCATTTTTTTTCTTCTCTGGAATGGAATATAGTAGTGAGCGGATGCAAGACATCAGGGAACAACATCCCCCATTGGCCTTATTTATGCCCTTATGTTTGTTCTGCTTTAAATCTGGGAATTCTTCCAACAGCAGCTAAATTTAGAAAAAGTTACAAGGTGCTCTGCCTGAGAAAGGGAATAGACTAGCTGGTGGAATCCAAATGGGCAGATAATCAGAATGTGGTGGGGGAGAGAAATTCATTTTCATATGGTAGAGCTTCACACAACAACTTACTGCAAAATGAAAAACAAAGAGTTTGGCCCTGTCTCTTCCTATTTAAACAGGGAGGGGATTGGTCTCTCCAAAGGTGAGGTAAGATTTTTGATGGAAAGAAAAAGAACTTTCAGTGCTATGGAGCACTGAAAGCCATATTCCAGATTTCTGTGTTAGGCTCTGAAGCATGCCATACCTGCATTTTTTTTTAATTTACTTGTCCTCTCCCATCTTAAGGCCAGAAGACAAAGGAGTCTTGTATATGGATTTAGATTCCCCAAAGTGATTTTTTCTTCTCCTTTTCTGAGTAAGTGGAAGACTTTTCCATTCCTTTGTCATCTTTGAATAATGCAAGTGAAAATGACACTGCTAATTTTGAAGCTTCTGTTCACAGTATATGATCTCCATCTTAAAGTTGCAGGCTAGAAGTCTCCGATGGCTCTACATCAATCAAAAACTCCAGCTGCTTTGAATTAACTTCAGATTCCCTCTGTGTTATGAACATAAGAGATATGGGAGAATGCACTCAGTCACCACAGAGCTCCCAAATTAATTAGTCCCTTGGTGCTCCTCTATCTAGTCATGTGTGCGGTAGTTTTGCACCAATTAATGAATGATAAAATTATGAATCACCCAGTAACAGACTGCAAATAGCTTACAACAAATTAATGGAATATAAATTAACAAAGTGTGAATAGCCAATTACAAAATCATATAACATATAATAGAGTAGAAAAGGAAAATGAAAGAGAAAAGAACCATTTTCTTGTCAATTCCACCTAATTATAAGACAATGGCTGTTTAAAAATCAGATATTCATATCCAAATATATCAAAATTACATTGAAGAAAACATTGAAAAGGTTTATCTGTAAATTGGTCATTAATTTTGACATCAATGGAAATCAGATGACTGGATAATGTTTTCTACTGTCATCTATGAAAGCCTGAGTGCCAACATTAGCCTTGGTGATGTATGATCCCATATAATTGCTGAACTGCTTTGAAAAATTAGACCACACCACTTTGATTTGGAGTTTAGATTCACTTTAAAAAGCCTGTCCAATTTCCAAATCAAGTCCAAGCCACTTCAAAAATAGCTGAACCCTTTCAACTCTTTGAATTGGTGATTCAGTTTGGATATTGAAAATTCAGCATTAAATCACTAAAGTCACAAATTTTTGAATCAAATATTCATATAGCCTTGTACAGAGAAATTCCCTGAGTCATATGCATTATTTGAAACATGAGAGAAGTAATAACCCTACATCAGAGATGGTATTCAGCAGGTTCTGACCAGTTCTGGAGAACCAGTAGCAGAAATTTTGAGTAGTTTGGAGAACCAGCAAATACCACCTCTGACTGGCCCCACCCCTTATCTATTCTCTGCCTCCCAAGTTCCAGCTGATCAGCTGGGTCTTCTTTGGTTGCCCTGCACAGGAGACTGGAGATGGAAAGCAGGTTAGTGGGGTGGGAAGGGAATGGAGATTTTACAGTATCCTTCCCCTGCCATGCCCACCCAGCCACACCTGCCAAGCCATGCCATGCCCACCAAGCCACGCCCACAGACCCAATAGTAAAAAAATTTGAATCCCACCACTGCCCTACATGCGCATTTATTATGCTTATGCTAGGATTTAAAGGGGAAAAGGATGTTGACAAGCCACCCCCAATCTCTCCCCACTACTTAAATGTATGGAACTATGTCCAAGATTAGAAATTTTGTGTTATACATGGTCACTGGGACAGAAGCTTCTGTTTACAAATAAACTTCGAACTTTCTTCCTCAACACAGCAAGCTCAAAGAAGGGGATGTTGGCAGTAAGGCTTATATATAAATCCATACTCCCTTCCCACTCAGCCTGCATGTGAGCGGGTTCAACAACTGCATTCAATTGCTATCAAGATAAAGATGCAAATAGCAGAAGCATTCCTTTATAGCTCTTTCTCCCAGTGTGGTATATTTCTAGATAAGCCAGTTCCATTCTTTGAGACCTAAGATGGAGAGGAAAAGATAGAATACAAACTCCAATTTTTCTGTTCCTATTTTGTGTGATGCAATCCCTCCTTCAGGGGGTGGGGGGGAATTGAACATGGTGTAGGAAAGCAAAGAACTTCTCCATCCTAAGAAGCAATAGATAGAAACAAGAAGCAATGGATGGAAACTAATCAAGGAGATAACTGACCTAGAACTAAGGAGATTTTTTTTGATAGTTAGAGCAATTAATCAGTGGAACAGCTTGCCTCTAGGAGCTGTGGGTGCTCCAACACTGGAGGCTTTTAAGAATAATTTGGGCAACATTTGTTTGAAATGTTATAGGGTTTCCTACTGCAGTAGAGAGTTGGACTAGAAGACCTCCGAAGTCCTTTCCAACTATGTTATTCTGTTTTTATTATTCTATATCAGGGGTATCAAACTCAAGGCCCATGGGCTGGATCCAGCCCACAGGTTGCTTAGATCTGGCCTGTGGCACCACCCCTGGAAACAGCGAAGGACTAGCTCATGGTGCATCTGTCAGCGAAAATGGAGCTTGGGAGGGCTGCGGGTGGAGGGTTTCAACCTAAAATGTAGCTTAGGAGGGCCATGAGTGGCTCTCCCAAGCTCTCTTTTCACTGGCAGAGGGTTGCAAGAGGCTGTCCAGACAAAAATGGAGCTTGGGAGTTCATTTTCTCTGGCAGAGTGCTCAGGCTACCACAAGTGCCCCTGACACGAGTGATGTTGAGCTGGCTTTGCCCACCCTGGCCATGCCCACTCTGGGCCCCCAAGGTCAAACACAATCCTAATGTGTCCCTCAATGAAATCAAGTTTAACACCCTTGTTCTATATGCAACTGATTTTCTTCAGTAGCAGTAAAAATTCCACAAGCCCAGAAGCAGACATGATGGAATGAAATGGAGAATAGCAATGGAAAAACACAAATATTATTCAGCTTCTGAGAAAAGTTGCATGTGGGTCAGTGTGACTTCTTTGCTAAAGGTGCCAGTGTGTGAAACCTTAGTACTTGTCGATGACTGCATTGTTTTGATAAGCTAAAGAATATTCACGGCATCACTGGCAATGCATCTTCTGCGCTGTTAAGTTTGGGTAATGAGAGGCTGGACCAGAGCATTAGTGCAACAAATACTTTATTATAACAATAAAGGACTGACCGTGCTTGCCAAGCCTGGAACTGGCTCGCAGCGATCAGCAACTGGTTGGACCCCGCAGCCTGCTTTTATAGCTGGCTGCTGGGGAGAACCAACCAATGAGCGAGGGGGAAAACCACCCCCGCAATGTGAACGGACCTGAGTGGGAACTCCTAGAGTTCCAGGGACATAACACCCCTTCCCCCCAGATGCGAACACGCATAGTCCTTGAGGTAGGCAGGAGGTTTATGCTGGCGCCCAGAACGGCGCAACTCTGGTGGGTTGTCTGTCAGTTCAGAGTCTGTAGGGGAAGGCAGCATCGGTAGAGTGTCACTAACACGCCCCTCTGTTCGGGTTGGCTCGGGACTCGTAGGGCTGGTCACTGGGGACATGCTCCCGTTGACTGGCTCGGACTGGTCAGCCATCTGGACGTCGCTGTCCATGTCCGGATTCCCTGGAACGGCTGCTGGTGTAAGCAGGTCACTGGGATTGACGCTGATGTGGGGTTGATGCTGAGGCCTCGCTCCGGTTTGTAATTCTGGGTCACTGCTGACGAGGGTGCTGTGACGCCTTCGCAGCTGGTCCAGGTGCCTTCTCCATATTCGGCCGTCCTCCAGTCTGACTCGATATGACCTGGGTCCGGTGATGGCCACGATCTCGCCCGGGATCCACAGAGGGTCTCCAGCGAAGTTCCTCGCGAATACGGGTTCCTGTAAGATAAAATGTCTAACCCCCGATGTGGAAGCGAGGGGAGAGTCAGGGCAGTAATGTGGGTGGAGTCTGTCCAATACAGTCCTCAGGCGCCTGCCCATCAGGAGCTCAGCTGGGGACTTATTGGTGACTGAGCACGGAGTTGAGTGCTGGCTCATCAGGAAACGCGAGAGTTTGTGGTGCCAGTCATCCTTGCTGAACCTAGCTAGGGCTTCTTTAGTGGTCCTGACGGCTCTTTCAGCCAATCCGTTACTGGCAGGATGAAATGGGGCCGTGAAAATGTGGCGGATGCCCAGGTTGGCAGCGAAACGGCTGAACTCGGCTGACGCGAACTGTGGGCCATTGTCAGAAACAATGGAGTCAGGCAGCCCGTGTGTTACAAACAGGCGAGTTAATACCTTGGTAATCGCTAGTGTGGTGGTCGTGGATAGTTGTGCCACATCAATCCATTTAGAGTAGGAGTCCACGACCACTAGGAACATTTTCCCATGCAATGGGCCGGCTAGGTCGATGTGAATTCTGGACCATGGAGCGCTGGCGCTTTCCCACGTAGTGGGGGTGGCAATAGGAGGAGATGGACGGGATTCCTGGCAGGGATTGCAGGAGCTTACCCATCTGATGATGTCCTCGTCGAGGCCCGGCCACCATACGTAGCTGCGTGCTAATGCCTTCATTCTGACGATGCCAAGGTGCCCCTCGTGCAACGCCTCCAGAACTCGGGTACGCAGTGAGGTCGGGATGACCACTCGAGTGCCCCACAGCAGACAGCCCTGCAAACTGGATAATTCCTGCAGGCGGGTCTTGAAAGGTGTAAGTTTGTTTTCAACATCACCGCCCGGCCACCCCCTCCTCACCCAGTCCAGTACCTGGGCGATCGTTTTGTCCGCTTTGGATTTATTGGCAATATCAAGGGCAGTGATTGGGAGGTCCAGTTGGGTGACTTCAAAAATGGCGTTGACCGGGGCAGGGTCTTCAGCTGGGGCAGGCAGGGGGCAGCGGCTGAGGGCGTCTGCGTGGGACAATGTTTTACCTGGGCGGTGCACGAGTCTATACGAGTATGCTGCTAGGAAAAGGGTCCATCTGGTCATTCTGGGGGACAGAATTTGAGGGGTCTGCTTGTCACCTGCTAGTAACCCTAAGAGTGGTTTGTGGTCCGTGACTAGCTCGAAAAAGTGGCCAAAGAGAAATTCGTGAAATTTCTTCACCGCTGCAACAGCTGCCAAGGCTTCTTTATCGATCTGACTGTAATTGCGCTCTGTTGCAGAGAGCGTCCTGGAAAAAAAAGCGATAGGGGCCTCGGAGCCGTTGGGGAGCCTGTGGCTTAAGACTGCCCCAATTCCGAAGGGAGATGCGTCTGCTGCTAGCACTAATGGAAGGTTGGGGTCGAACTGAATAAGGACCGCCTCTGACGTGAGTAGTGATTTGACGGCGCGAAAAGCGGAGTCTTCTTTGTGACCCCAGTGCCAAGGCGATTTTTATCCAACAGTCTGTGCAGGGGTTCTGCCACTGATGCTTTATGGGGCAGGAAGGACGTAAAGTTCAATAGCCCCAAGAAGGCCTGCAGTTCAGTTTTGGAGGTTGGAGTGGGTGCCTCGTGAATTGCCTTAACCTTGGACTCCAGGGGTGAATGCCTGAGGCGTCAATTTTATAACCCAGAAAGTCCACCTGTCTAGTGGCAATGGCACATTTTCTTTTTTTTAATTTGAGGCCATGCTGTCTGAACCTCTCTAATACTGCTCGAACTCTCTGGAAGAGTTGGGGTCTGTCCCTGGCCGAGACTAAGATGTCGTCAAGTAGGGTACTACACCAGGGAGGCCCTGCAAAATCCGCTCCATGAGGGATTGAAAAATGCCTGGGGCAACACTTACGCCAAATTGGAGATGCTTGCACTGGAAAGCACCCTGTGGGTGACAATGGTCTGGAGTTCCGCTGTTTGGTTGTCAACAGGGAACTGTTGATACGCTTGAGACATGTCCAATTTGGCAAAAATGCTGCCAGGTTCAAAAGTGTGTAATAAATGCTGAATGACGGGCACTGGGTAAGCGCTAACTTGTAAAAATTTATTAATTGTGGTCTTGTAGTCCGAGCAAATTCTCAGGCTACCGTCTTTTTGAGGGGTGTGACAATGGGCGTCTCCCATTTGGCGAAATCTGTTGGCTCAATGACCCCTTGTTTTAATAGTTTATCCAATTCTGCATCTAGTTTTGGCCGAATAGCGAATGGGACTCTACGTGGTTTTAGCCTGATTGGGACCGCCTGGGGGTCGACTGAGAATGAGATAGGGGTACCGTTATAACACCCCAGCTCATCGCTGAATACATCTGAGTAATCAGCGAATAAGGAGTCAGTGTCAGAGGTTGAGACAGCATGGACTCCTGTTAGCCCTAGGCCGAGATGGGGAAACCAATCGAGCCCCAAGAGTGTGGGGAGATTGCCGTTAACTACCACTAGAGGTAGGTGACCTTTGAAAGCTTTAAAATTGACAAGGAACTTGCCTCTGCCGATTACAGGAATGACCTTCCCTGGTAGTCCTTCAGGCTAAACTGGCACTTCTGGAGCCGGCTTGTTGATAGGCTGGGCTGTAGCCTCTTGAGGGTGCTCCACGAGATAATTGAGAGCGCTGACCCTGTGTCAACCTCCATGCGACACGGTTTACCTTCTAACAAAACGGAGAGAGAGATTTTACTAATGGTATGGCAAGTGTGCTTGGTATGGTGGTGAGTGCGACAGTTCAATACTTGCCTCTGAGGTCCCGAATGTGAGAAGGAAGGGTGCCTTTGTGCTGAGTTTTGAGAGGCTTGACAGACTCTCGCGATGTGCCCCCTTTTGTGGCAGATGTTGCAGGTGGCTCCTTTGAACTTGCAGGCGGCCCTCGGATGAGATCCACCACAGGATAGGCACAGGGTGATGTGCTTGGGTGGACTGATGTTTTCTTGCTTGGCTCCTACCTGCGGATGCCTGGCGTTGGTGAGGCGGTGGATGTCGGTTTCATCACTAGGGGCTTCCTCTGCTACCACTTCCTCGGAGTGGACTGGAACTGACGTTAGCTTGGAAGTTGGACCATGGATTTCGGTGGCTGAGTGTGCTGCCAGTTCTGCTGCCAGGGCCTCCTCGACGGCTTGTGCGAGGTTGAGGTCCTTCTTAGCGAGTAGGCGCCTTTGGAGGTGGAGGTCCTTGACCCCGCAGACTAGTTGATCGAGGAGCATGTCCTCCAGGTAGGTTCCAAACCCACAATGGAGAGCTGCGGTCCTGAGGGCGGCCATGTACTGGTTGATGGTCTCTTTGTCTGATTGCTTCCTCATACGGAAGGTGAATCGCCTGGCAATCTGTGAAGGTCTGGGAGAATAGTGGTTAGTAAGGATTTCTAACAGTTCAGACCATGGAACGTTTTTTAACTCATGTGGAGCCACGAGAGCTGTGGCAGTGTCAAAGACGATGGCTCCACAGTAGATCAGGAAATATGATTTTTTCCGGTGCTCCCCTGCATCAGCCAGCCCAATTGCGTCGATGTAATGGTTAAAGCGGTTCTTGTATGATTCCCACTTCTCCTCATCCGGTTTGAACGCTGGGAAGACTGGATTGGAATTCATAGTGAGGAAATCGGTTGTACAATCTGTGGATAAAATCTCTCTGGGGCAGCAGCAAAAGGTTTCTAGTGCCTGTGGCAGGCAAGTGATTTCAGCTCTGGAGAGGCTTTTTCACGATCCTCTCTCTCTCTCTGGGCTAAACACGAGGTTAGGCTGTCAGCCGTTGGCAGCGTTTTGAAATTCGCGCCTGCGTGGGCGTCAGTGACTAGACTTACAGCACCGCGCTGTACTTTTTAGGTTTGAAATTCAAATGACAGCCGTTTGAATTTCGCGCCTAAAACAACGAGCGGCTGTGGCTTGCAGCGCTTCACTTTTCCTGCTAACAAGCGGCTACAGACGCTTCTCACTTTCGTTACTGGCTGACCGCTTTCTCTGGCTGCGGATCAGCGTTCGCTTCTCGTTGCTTGCTGACCGCTTTCTCTGGCGGCGGATCAGCGTTCGCTCTCGTTGCTTGCTGGCCGCTCTCTCTGGCTGCGGATCAGCGCTGCTCTTATCACCGGCCGATCGCTCTCTCTGGCTGCGGATCGGCAGCTAGTGACTCAGCGGTTGCATTGTGCTTCTGGTAGCCATCCCATCCTCGTCGCCAGTGTTAAGTTTGGGTAATGAGAGGCTGGACCAGAGCATTAGTGCAACAAATACTTTATTATAACAATAAAGGACTGACCGTGCTTGCCAAGCCTGGAACTGGCTCGCAGCGATCAGCAACTGGTTGGACCCCGCAGCCTGCTTTTATAGCTGGCTGCTGGGGAGAACCAACCAATGAGCGAGGGGGAAAACCGCCCCCGCAATGTGAACGGACCTGAGTGGGAACTCCTAGAGTTCCAGGGACATAACATGCGCCTTTGGAAAAATAACAATCACAGTGACAGAGATGAGACACATCTATGGAGCAATAGAAAAACAATTACAGAGGCAAAGTGACCCTTACCATTGAAAGAATTTTGGACAGAAAGTGAGGGACAAAAGAAATCCTCATATCTGCCTCCAGAACTGCAATGACATATACTCTGAAATGAAGTGCTCCCATCTTCGAGCAATGTAAAAGCTAGAAATTCATTTTCAAAGGTTGGGCATTTAGAATGGTTAGGGATTATAGAATGGTTTCAGAGGTATGAGCTTAGATGGACTGAAGTGGATTTTCATGGCAAAGTGTAAATATGAGCTTCTAATTCAGATTACTCTCACGTACAGGTTTGTCAGTATCACCACTACGATGATTTCTTTATGTGCAGTTGTAATATTGTGTTCCCATTTCCATACAATTCCTTTCTTTATACTATACTACCTAGGTATATGGTGTGCTGTTTCTCTTATATTGTAGAACAGGGACAATCTGTTTTTAATTATTCCTGTACTGACCATTGTGTTATCCACAAACATCTAATTCAATGGTCCTTGTCAGTGTTTCTCTTTTATCTCCTGGAAAACAAATTCAAGCTTAGATTAATAGGCTCTATTCCACCAAAGTTTATGACCTTACAAATGTGTTAATCTTTAAGACATTCCTAAGGCTGTATGTTCTTTCTGCTGTTGCAAACTAACATGGCTACTTTTCTGGAATCCTTTAACATTCTTGATCTTCCCCCCAAGCTATTTGACAATGCATGGGCTGGTCATCTGTGACATTTGTCCATAAATAAAAGCAATAGCAAGGGAGGTTTTTTGTCAATCATTTGCTTGGGGATGGACACTGGCTAATATTTCCTCCTCTGTGTCTTATTTTAGCAGCACCTGCTGAAGGCTGCAAGCTTGATGCAGTCTTTAATAATCCAGAAGTGTGCTGACAGGAACACTTCATTAACAGGCCTCTGAAATCTAAATCCACCCCCACTCTTTGAAAATTTATAGCCCAACAGCACATCTAGTCACATTCTCCGAACTAATGTGCCTCTCAAGATCTCACTTAATAGAAACACAAGACTGCAGCAAAAAAAGTACAAATTTGTTTTTTGACCCATGACTACCAGAGACTAAAGTTTTTGATGAAACTCCTTCAAGCACATTTCTTGCAAATGCCAAAGCTGGAGACTTCCAAAATCTTTGTAGATGGTGAGAAGAAAGCTCAGAAAATCAGCTAGCCAGTTTGGCATAGTGCTTAAGATGCTGGACTAGAAACTGGAAGTCTGGGTTCTGCTCCTTTCTGAGTCATGAAAGCCTATGAGGTAGCATTGTATTAAGTTCTCTCTTGTGGTCCAAGTTCCAACCCATCTCACAGAGGTGTTATTAGTAAAACAGGAGATGGGGACATTATATACACTGCCTTGAGTTCTACAAATAAAGATGGGATGTAAATCTGTGTTTGTTGTTGTTTGCCTTTGTCATAAAGTAAGAAAATATGCTTAGTTGCTACCAAATAACATTGTTCCAACACTACAGAGAAGAGAAATGATTGTGTATTCTTGAGAAACTTTCAATTCCTGGACCAGAGATCACAAAGACTGGGAAAAATTTTGTTCAATTTACCTGGTGCACTTTAAATTGAATTTGGAAGGGGAGGGGGACCAATGCCTACAACCATACTCAGAGCATAAGCCCCAAAAAGAAGGAATGGGTGCTCAGAAATACATCAGTAGATGTATCAAGCAAACTTAAGAAGGGCAGAATTAAAGGACTTGGAAGTTTATACAGGAATGCATAGAATAAAGGGAACAAACAGGAAGAACTTGAAATCCTGGTATGGGTACTGGAAAAAATACATTGTTCTTGGGATTCTAAAACCTAATGAGAAGAAAATCATGATTAGAATATAGCATAGGAAAGAGCCTATAATTTGTTTAACAAAACAAAAAACAAAACAAAAGGGAAGTAGGAATATATTATAAGCAAAGAATCATACCATACCATATTGAAATTTGTGGCACCAAGGATGAAAACTCTGCCAAGAATATGTGACTAAAAACTAAGGGAGAAAAGAAGCAAAATTATACCAAGCATAATGCATAGGTGAAATTTTCACAAACCAGGTGGTTAAAACATCCAAGAAGTATGATACTGTGGCAATGGGGAATTTCATCAGCAATTGGGAATTCTGTAGGATATGTTTTACATGTTCTCTGGAATTCTAGTGTTTGTATTCTGAAAAAAGTAATTGCATATATGTTTGTGTGAAATAAAAAAACAACTATGGATAGGATGTAGATATATTCACATGCTGGCCTTCTTGTAGTTAAAGAACTGCAATAACCCTACTCTCCAGCTCTCCTTTGAATTAATTTCTAAAGCAAACACTAAATGAAAACTAATAGACAAATACATAGGAGAATTTCTCTATTTGGCACTGAGCAGAAAGAACAAAGAATTTTTAAAAGCCAATGAGGATTGAGCATATATGACTTATACATGAACCAAGGTAAAAATCAGGTCAGAGGGGGTGAATGGAATAATGGAAACAACAGAAATACTTTCTGCCAAATTTAACTGTAACTATATTTATTTCTCATATGAAGACGTTTCTGAAGGCACCAGGCTTTATTGGTGTTACAAAAGTCATGTTCATCTGATAGTCTAAACATGCAACATTGCTACCACTCAGGAACCATATCTTTCTACCATAATATGAAATCTTTTGTAAGAGAAACAAACTTGAACATACTAAGCTTATAACAGTGATGATCATTTATCATATTATAGTTATTTTAAAATTCTACAGGTAGTTCTCGATTTAGAACAGTGATCATTTAAAGTTACAATGGCATTGAAAAAAGTAACTTATGACTGTTTTTCACTCTTATGACGCTTATGTTGATGGACACAGGAAAAAGGCTGAGTTGCATAATGTTTATTTTCCAAAAGGGCAAAGGGTCCAATGCAGAGGTGGTATTCAGTAGGTTCTGACCGGTTCTGGAGAACTGGTAGCAGAAATTTTGAGTAATTCAGAGAATTATACCACCTCTGACTAGAGATTTTACAATATCCTTTCCCTGCCATGCCCACCAAGCCACGCCCACAGAACCAGTAGTAAGAAAATGTGAATCCCACCACTGGTCCAATGTATCAGAAATCACATTATGGGTAGTAGAACAGAAATTTAGAATTGGTAAGTGAGAATATCTAGGTGCTTTAAATGAAATCAAGTCTTTGGAAACAGATGGATTTGATTTCAGAGTGCTAAAGGAAACGGTGGATATAATCTCAGAACATAGAGAACTATAAACTCTTACTGCTTTGTTGACAGAGCATCAATTCCCAGTTCCTTGTGCACGAGAGCGGGCCTTCTGAAACAGTTAATACTGAATATCCCTTCATTTTCAAATCCTATTCAAAAATCACAGCACAATACCTCTTTCTGACTGACTATGGAGACCCCTAGGAATTATGTATTTAACATTTTAAAACTCTTTTCAACCTTAACTCTAAAAATACAAACATGAAATGCATCAATTAAAAAAAATATAAACAAAGTATCAACACCACAAAAACTCAGCAGACAAGTTAGTGGGCAAGGGGGATCCTGCTCAAAGCTCCATCACCAAAAGTCTCTTTTCCTCAGCTATTGCCTCCTAATCTTCCATGTTGGTGGTACCCAGGGAAAACGGGTTTGAATGATTATTTTAACTATTTTTTTTCAATCATAAAACGAGCAATAGTAGTTGCAGAATGCCTGGTATTTATGTAATTTAAAAATACCAAGCTTCAGATACAGAACTTTTGAACTGAGTCACAGGCTTGATTGAAATCATGACTGTAAGCCTGGAAAATTGCTACTTGTCTCTATAGACTAAAGATGGGCAGAACCTAGCAATGACAGACGTCAGAATCAGTGCCATAGTTTCAAACATTTTCAGGCAGTAAACCTGCAAAAACTGTAATGCCCATTCTTAAAGAGACTTAAAAAAAATAAACCTCAACTTCTTCAAAGTGAATGGGGGGGGAGAGAAAGGAAAATGCTAAGTATACCCATAAATGCAATGGAGTCCCCAGCTACCCGAGTCCTTGCTGTAATAAAACATTGAGTGTAGTGCAGATGTTTGTCCATTTTTGCTTGATGTCAAGCATGCACAAAATCCTTTTGACTGCATTGTCCAAAGTGGATAAGGATAAGGTTAAAAAGTACATTTTATTTTAATTAAATTAACATTTAAGTATGCACTAGTCAGTTTTGGTAGTGAGTTACTTCCTAGTTCCCATTTAAAAATACACATACTGCTTTAAGATATACTATATCATGAGTCAACATCTGAAAATCTACTGCTTGAGTTCAAGGGCCTTGGTAGTCTGGGGGTTTTGGATTAAAAATTTGTTTTAGTTGTTCATCACATCCACCTGAATTTATGGGCATACAAATGTGAAAAATATGTGGGGAACGTATCTTCTGCTATGAATCATAAACACCAAAAGGGAATAGTCATTTAAACTAAGAAATGTGATTGTTGCAATTATGTAAATGCAACCTAATTAACTTCTTTCCCTGTTCCTTCAAAATCATACCTCCCCCTGGAAATTGTATATTTATTCTTATTTATTTTCATGCAGTCAAATTTTACATTTTTTCTCACCCATGTAAAATCACTAGATTGGATAATATTTGCAAACTGAATTTATTTTAAATGTGTATGCATCTAAGTTCAGTTTTATGCCACTCCCATTGACAATGACTCTGAGTTTATATACTTTAGTACAAAAATTGGGCTAAAATAAAAATAAAATATGTTTTTAAAATATGTTTATTTTTATCCCAATTTACTTAATGAAGAAGAAAGGAACACGTAAATTTCCATTCATCTGGCCTTCTTATATACAAATCATTAGAAAGATTATGTTTCTCCATCTTACTTCTAGCTCCTTATAAACTTTATACCAAACAGTATATTTTATAAACTATGTTGAATTTACTACACATCTCCAAGTAAGATTAGGAAAGACTCTAAAAGAGATGCTGCCTGATGGTCTGGATGTTCCAGGGGCTGACAGTTTTCTATAAAGGTGTTTCAGATTTTTACCTCACTTTTTAACTTCTACTGTCCAGTCATTTGGGTTTTCACCCTTTCTGGTGCCTACTACAGCATTTTACAAAGTAATTATTTCTCAAATCACTGTACTTGGTTCCCAATGATACAAAAATTGTAAGATACAAATAACATATCAGAACTATGTCTTCCAATTTGGAACAAATCATTCACTATGTTGTAGTGTTTCATGGGTATCAAAAGAATCAAGATTACAGTTGTATCACAAATGGAGTGTAACTACAATTGGGCAGTCACAACCATCATCTGAATTTTTTTAAAAATTAATCTGTTCCCCAATGTAGTAGTAGGTTTTCATGACTCCAAAAGGACCAGAACTCATAGTCTTCCTAGTACTAATCAATCTGGCCCTGCATAGAGCTTTTTTATTTTCAAGATCAACTAAATTGGCCATGTGATGCCTCTTGTTTTTCCTTCCTGCCCTTTTCCCATCTTTTCTTCCTTTCTGTGATACTACAAGATGCTACAAGTCATTCTGATGGATTTTACTTATTTATCCAGCTTTTTAGAATTTTACATTATTAATTCTCCTTCTGTTTCTCCTTCAAATACTGCAAATTGCCACAACCTCCAGGCCTCATAATCTTTCCTTCAGATCTTGTCCTTATTTAGCTGTGCTGTGAAGCAACTAGGCCTGAATGCTGGAAAATAGCTGGGACTAACGTCACAATTGTTTTGAAATGAGTCATCCTTTTTTAGAATAGAAACAGGTCATCTTTGGAACATGGGGAAAATCTTGCAGAACAATACACCTTTTTCCTATATAGAGGAGGAGGGATATGAACTTAGAAATTAAACACAGTAGCTGAGAAAATGGCCTATTGTAATTTTTTTCTACCCAACTGCCTTCAGTTGAGGACCTGTATACTGCAGGAGTCAAAAAGAGAGCTGTGAAAATATTTACAGACCCCTCACATCCCGTACATAAACTGTTTCAACTCCTTCCCTCAAAACGACGCTATAGAGCACTGCACACCAGAACAACTAGACACAAGAACAGTTTTTTTTCCCAAAAGCCATCACTCTGCTAAACAAATAATTCGCTCAACACTATTCAACTATTTACAAAGTGTACACTACTATTACTGTTAATCTTCTCATCACTCCTTATCATCCATCCCCTCCTACTTGTGATTGTAGGACTGTAACTTTGTTGCTTGTATCCGTACGATTTATATTGACTGTTTCGTAGTATGATTTGATTGTTGATTGTACCCTATGGCTATAATTAAGTGTTGTACGTTATGATTTTTGATTCTTAATGAATATACATTTTCTTTATGTATACTGAGAGTATTTACACCAAGACAAATTCCTTGTGTGTCCAATCACCCTTGGCCAATAAAGTATTCTATCTATCTATTCTATTCTCTACCTGCTCTTATTGTCCACTCATATCTCAATCACATGAATGAGAAGTGATCCGTGAAAAGGACACTCATTTCTCATTTCTGTCTCTTCAAGCTATATTTACTCATATCCAACTACAGTACAAAGTACAAGATAACTTTCCTGTCCCTTCCTGTGTTACTTAGCAGCCCAAAAGAAATTTTGCACATTAAAAAACCGAGGAAGGACAATTTTGTGGGTCTTACCTGGATATTCTAGGTCAATGTTTCTTAAATGCTCCCCCCACCATCCAGGAACCCTTCTTGCTTTTAAAAATATGGAGGATCCCAAAAGAGATTTCTTTGTATGGGTTACATTTACAATATTTATCTTTACCATATTAGCCATATTTGCTATATTAAAAATTAATATGCTGCTATGATGACTCATGACTGTTTGATGGGATTTTTAATACTGTATTATTTTCCAACTTAGTCTGGCAAATAATTGTGATTTTGTGGTACCTGATAGAATCTTGGGGGCGGTTCAGGGGTGCTAGGATCACACTTTAAGAAATACTGATCTACATGTCATCTGAAGCCTGACGGCATCAGGATTTATTGGTATTACAAAAGTAATTGCATATATGTTTGTGTGAAATAAAAAAACAACTATGGATAGGATGTAGATATATTCACATGCTGGCCTTCTTGTAGTTAAAGAACTGCAATAACCCTACTCTCCAGCTCTCCTTTGAATTAATTTCTAAAGCAAACACTAAATGAAAACTAATAGAAAAATACACAGGAGAATTTCTCTATTTGGCACTGAGCAGAAATAACAAAGAATTTTTAAAAGCCAATGAGGATTGAGCATATATGACTTATACATGAACCAAAGTAAAAATCAGGTCAGAGGGGGTGAATGGAAACAACAGAAATACTTTCTGCCAAATTTAACTGTAACTATATTTATTTCTCATATGAAGACACTTCTGAAGGCACCAGGCTTTATTGGTGTTACAAAAGTCATGTTCATCTGATAGTCTAAACATGCAACATTGCTACCACTCAGGAACCATATCTTTCTACCATAACATGAAATCTTTTGTAAGAGAAACAAACTTGAACATAATAAGCTTAAAACAATGATGATCATTTTAAAGTTATTTTAAAATTCTACAGGTAGTCCTTGATTTAGAAGAGTGATCACTTAAAGTTACAATGGCATTGAAAAAAGTAACTTATGACTGTTTTTCACTCTTATGACCATTACAGTATCCCTATCAGTGGTAGGATTCAATTTTTTTTGCTACCGGTTCTGTGGGCATGGCTTGGTTGGTGTGGCAGCTGAAGGATACTGTAAAATGTCCAGTCAGAGGTGGTGTTTGCCGGTTCTCCGAACTACTCAAAATTTCTGCTACCGGTTCTCCAGAACTGGTCAGATGCTGCTGAATACTACCTCTGATCCCCATGGTGAATTCAGACACTTGGCAACTGATTCGTGTTTATAACAGTTGAAGTGTCCCAGGATCATGTGATCACTTTTTGTAACTTTTTGACAAGCAAAGTCAATGGGGAAGCCAGATTCACTTAATCGTCTTGTAACTAATTTATCAACTGCAGTGATTCACTTAACAACTATGGCAAGAAAGGTTGTAAATTGGGGCAAAACTCACTTAACGAGTGACTCAGCCACAGAAATGTTGGGCTCAACTGTTATCGTAAGTTGAGGACTACCTGTACTCTATCAGAAGTTAGGGGTTAGGAAGTACAATTGCATAGTTTGTAAAGAGTTAGAACAAATGTCAGTGCTTTGGATTAGGTGCTTTACGTTTGTCTAACAACATTGCGAGCTGAAATTACTTGCTTTCAAGGAACACATAGCCATAAAATAAAGTAAAAGCTAAACCTGCTTCTTTCCTCTGTTAAAATTAACATATTTACTTGTGACTTTCTTTTCTTTTCTTTTTTTTTGTAAATTTTATTTGAGTTTTCACAAAAAGAAAAGAAATACAATTAAAACATCTTTTTTGAAAGCAGCATAATCCCGGGTTACATTTCTTCGTACAGACACAAATTCAGGTTCATGCTCATTTTTATATTCTATTCCATATCTTATTACTATTTTACTTTTTCTACATGGCTTCTCCCCTCTTTTAATTTCCTCAATTTTATTTTATTTATTTCATCTCAATTCAAATCATTATATTTATATTTTTTGTCTGTCCTGTTTCAATTATCTATTATCTTTTCTCATTAAACAAAATTTTTCCTGTAGTTACTGATTGGAGTATGACACCTTTATATCTTTCACCTAAAGTTATAACACTCAATATAATACATAACTTCCATTTGTATTCTGCTTGGTACATTCTTAAACTACTCACAGTATTCTTGAACAAAAAAAGAAAAGAAAAAATTATAAATGTATATAATTAAAACAACATTTCATTCCAATTCAATTTTATCATTAATATTAATATTCATTACAGTCTTAACATTTTTCACGTTACTTTTCAATTAAATATCATACGTCTATGGGAACAATTATAAACTTTCTATAGTCAATTCCCCCTCTCTTCACTTATATTTTAAATCATTGACTAATTAAAATGCTCCCATTCCTTCCTAATTCAATTTTCTCATTTATTTTATTTCATTTACTTTATTCACAAACATTTCACTAAGTTACACTAACCATTCTATCCCTCATTCTAATCATGTGTTGTTTCCAATTTTCTAGAGTTATTTCTATTACAAATATAACAACACAATCTCATGTACCTTTATAGAATCCCCCTTTCAATTAGATTTTCACCCATTATCTCTAAATAGGTCCTGTTTCTTGCTCTGGACCTTTGTAACTTCTTTTCCTTTCCTTCTTCCCTCTCTTCTTCTCTCTCCCCTTTTTACCCCTTTGTCTCTCTACCTCTGTTTCCCTCTTCTGTATTCCCCTTTTCTGTTGCTTTCCAGTATTATACTTATTTTTCACATTATTTTTCTTTTCTTTGGTTCTTTTTTTAAGTCTTAAATTCTCCATCCTCTTTCCCCCCCTTTCCTTTTTCTTCCCCACATAGAGTTACTTGTTCATTAAAGATGGCTTCTTCTTTGTCCCAGTCTTCTTGTTTTGCAGTCTTTTCTTGTTGTTTCTCATAGTTCCAAATCTCCATTTCTAAGAACTGAAAAACAAAGCCAAAAGAACCCTTCCCTTCTTGTGCATCTTCTTTGTACTTTTAAAGTTCCATTTTCAATTCATCCAAAAGTGATGCCATTGTAGAAATTTTTAAACAACCACCCGATTGATTTTAGTCATTCAAATATAATAACCAAAAATCCAAAAGTCACCAAGTAATCCAAATACATACAAGCTGTTTCTTTTTGCTCTTTCTTTTTTTTTCCACTTTCTCTTCCTGGGGTTACTATTTAGTTGCAAAGTTTCAGTTAAAATGTATCTTTTAGAAATCTTATTGAAATTTTACTTTAGATTCTTTTAAAGTCCAGGCAGTCTCCTCCCTCTTCCAGATCCTGCCTTTATTCTTTTTCTTTCCCTTCCTGCTTGTAGAAGAAAAAAATTTTAATGTCCAGAAATCTTTATTGTCCCTTTGGCATTTAGTTATATTTTCAGCTTAATTGCCTATTGATGCCAAAGTGGATTTTTCCAATTTCTTATTCTTAATTGTCAATATAAGGAAGGAGAGAGAAGGGGGGGAAAGCCAAACCTTTCCCTTTTCACTTTCTTTCGCTGCTTCCAACTCTTCTTTGGGAGCGATATTATTTCTTGTAAAATTTAAATTCCAGGGTACCTTAGTTGTTGCTTTTTCAACTTAGCCCGGTCAGCCAAAACTTTCACTTCTTATCTTCCTCCTGCACATTCTTTTCCAGTTGAGTTCTTCTTTGAGGTGGCCATTTCTGACCACTGCTCCTACCACCTTCAGGAAAGGGAGTAATAGCCAGCTGAGGAGGAGAGATGCAGCTCCCCTCGACCCTGCTGGTGGTCTCCCCCCTCTTCACCACCTCTACGGGGTGGCTTAGCCCCAATACCAGCCGGCTCGGGGCACTCCAGTGGCGAGCCCAGGCAGAAACCGCACATGATCGCGGATTCCTGTCTGTCGCCAAAGCCCTTCAAACCAGAAGTCTATTTCCTTGTGACTTTCTGAAGAATTGCTTAAGTAAAAGTATTGCTTAAGAAAAAAAAGTACTTGGAACTGACATAATTATATACACAAGCAAATGCAAGCCTTGTTTGGTCTCATACTAATTTATTTCCTCCAATCATATGAGCTATAAGTTCGATTTTATTGAAATGGTGGGGGGAGGGGAGTCATGGTTTTGGCCACATCAGTCCTTTGTGTATTAAATACTATAGAAATTAGCATTGCCACCTAATCAACCCTTTGGATCAGAAATGGATACAGGATGAACAAGTATGGAGAAATATAAGCATGTATATCACACTTTGCTCCAGCTAACTTGTGCTAATTCATATCTAACGTTTAAGGGTATTATTCTCTGACAGACAATAAAATTCTGGAATCTACTGGATTATTTAAATGTAGATTATTCAATACATCCTCAAGTGAATGTGGCAAGTTTATTGGGTATCATTGTAACTCAATGTTCAGATCTCAGCAGAACCCAAAATCACTCCAGTAACATTTATGATGAGCCAAGTTCAGGCAGCCCAATAAAAGTTCAACAGTGCATTTCCTAAGCACAAAATTCATATTGCATAGGACAGCAGATTTATTCATTGTCTCCAGATGACAGAATTTATGTTTTAGATGAATTCTGGACAATGACTATTATTACCATCTGCCAATGTCACCAAAATCAATTACTTCGAAGACTTCTAACTAGAACAAGCTTTTTAAAAGGAAAAAAAATCCTCAAAAGCAAGATAAACAAATGATTAGGAGGACGAAGTATTGGAATTCAAATCACATTCTTTTAATAAACATTGAATATATTAAAACAAATATTGAGTGTGGCAAAAATCTTGTGATGTAATACATTAATGAAATTACATTAACCTATCTTCATAAATAGTTTGTATGATCCCTAAGTTGTTCAATCAAGATCTGGTAATAACTTAACTAATTGGGGAGCGGGGATTTTTCTCCTATCCAGGAAAACTCACCTCTCTTGTAATCATCATCTTTAATTTCATGTACCCAAAATGCTCTATAAACCTATTTAGACCTTGCAAACAGAAGTAAGGAAAGAAGAGAGGCTACATCTCTAAAAACAATATGTAATCAATTTCCCACTGCCACAGAGTACAGTAGTAACATTTCCTATGCGGTAGGAAGACCCACCTTACCCATCCACCCTCACTAGCTATACCAGAAGAAGAGTTTGGAGATGAACAGCATTCATAAAAGCTTACAAATTTCCTCAGTTGCCATCATGCAGGAAATTGAAATACTATGAGTTATGGCTGCTATGATTTCCAAAGCCATACCGAAGCTACAACAGAACGTAGTGCACAAAAGTGTTGGCATTGGGTGAATGGGAAGGGGGTTACATTGATAACTTTTGCTTTTCTTTCTCCCTTCTCTCTCTAACCTGATGATGCAGAGAAAGGAGAGCTAGCTAAGGCACTTTGCTAGATTACTTTGAGAAGCAGAACACCTACAAAGATTCCTGATAGTTCTGACTTTCTTTACACCATTTAAGAAAATAAACAGAATCACAGTCCAATCCTCTATATAGTGTAGTGTCTGCTAAGGCAGTGGCCCCCAACCTTTTGGGCATCAGGGGCCAGTTTCATGGCAACAGGTTTTTCTGCAGACAGGAAGGAGAGTGGTTTCGTATGCTGCCTGCATCCCACAGATAGGGCTTTGCTTGTTTGCATGCTTGTTTGCTTGTTCTGGCATGCTGTGGATCAGTGCTTGTCCATGCTCCATGCAGAACCATGTGCTAAGGCATTGCTTACATAAGGTTTTCCAGTCTCTGTTTAAAACCTCCAATGAAAGGAAACATCAACCATACGAACAGGAAGTTCTTTCTGAACTACATTTCTGTATCTTCCATCTCTCATTTCTGATCCTGTGAGTGACAGAATACAAGTCCAGCCCCTCCTCTACATAACATCCCCTTTGCTATCTCCCCTCACTCTTTTCTTCTGCAAGCTAAACATGAAGAATTGAATTACTCCTGACAGGACTTTGTTTTCAGTCCCCTCATTATTCTCCTAGCTCTCCTCTGAATATGTTCATGTTCATCAATGTCCTTTATACATTAGGGTGCTCAGAACTGGATAAAGTATTTCAAGTGGGCCTGATCAAGATACAGTATACTCAGACTGTTATTTCCGGTGATATAAACTCCCAATCCTTATTAATACATCCCAAAATACCATTTAGCTTTTTAGCAATTACATCACATCTTCAGCTTTTAACCTATGAAAACCTTTCTCCATAAGCAAGGATTGTCAATGAGTTGACAATTTCCTCCATCCTATGTTTAATACTATCTCGATCTTTTTGGACTTTCTCTTCCAAAGCCCTAGTTCTATGTTAATCCAGATTTAATACTCATCCTTTTAGTTAGTTCATTAAGAAAATGTGAAAGCACGGAGTTCAGGAAACTATACTTCATTCAATACCATTTCCTAATCTGATGTGGAGCCTTTTTTGAGTGCAGTTATTCATTCTGTTATGAATCCAGCTAACAAGTGCATAATTTACTCCATATTTCAGCATTATACAAATGACAATATCATCAGAAATTTTGTCAAATGTGTCATAAAGTGAACATAACCTATATCCATAGCATTCCCTTGACCACTCTCAAAAGAAGAGGAGGAGAAGGAGAAAAAGAGAAGGGAAGAAGGAGAAGAAGGAAAAGGAAAGAAGGAGAAAGAGAAAGAAAAGGAGAAAGAGAAAAGATGGTCTGGCATGGCTTGTGACAAACCCATCCTGGTTCTAATTAATCGTTGCAATTCTATCCAAGGATTCCTTCAGCACTTTTGGGTGTATTAATCTATCTTGGAAGCTAGATTCATTTAAAATAACCAAGTGTTGGGTGCTTTTCCCCCTTCTGCTTTTATGTCTTCAGCTGAAGCTCCCTTGTTCCATTAGCATAAAGCTCCTCTGAGAGAAGAGTTAAGATATTAAGCCTTTTTACCATTGTCCATTACCAATTCATCCCTTTCTCCTTGACTTGATTCAAGGATCTTCAGCTTCCTTGCTTTTCTTGTTGTTACTAATGCACACAAACAACACTTTTTTGTTATTTTCAGCATTTAAAAAGTTCATTCACTCACATGGGTTCTGGCAAGCATTGTATATATTTCTTTGATTATTCACTCCCCTTTTTACATTTCCTATACATATCCCTTTCTCTTTTCAGCATTTTTTTTAAAAAACAATGTGTACATCTACTCTGGTCTGCTTAGATATCTCTTATTTTTTTTCTTCTAGAAAGGAATGCATGCAAACCATTCCTAGCCATTTTCCTCCTACAGGTTCTAATATTTCAAGCCATTAGATCTGATTTACTTTTCATCTATTGTTCAGAAAACCAATATATACATCTGACTCATCTTTATTCTTTCACCCTTGATATCATAAACTCAAGGATAACATGATCACTTTTTTCCAATGTCCCAGTCATTTTCAGTTCTTCAACCAATTCCTTCTTATTGTTCCTTCTTGTTCCTTCTGTGAGCAAAAAAAAAAAGTCAAGAATTTCTTGGGGCCTATGACTTTTGACAGAATTACATTTCCAGAAGTTATCTACCATGTCACTATTGCATGCCTTTTGAAAAGTCTGGTTGTACGATACAGAAAGTTCTCACTCATATCTTCAACCTGTTCAGGCAGTCTATATTAAATAACCTTTCACAACAATATCAACTGTGATTTCTCTGTTCTTTTATTGTTATCCAAACATGCTCAATAGAATTTCCATATGCCACATTGTAAATTTCCATTTTCTTTATGTACAACACATGTCATCTTGTTCTGTTCAGTACGTTCCTTCTAAACAAGTTGTAGCCTTCCAGGGTTATGTTCCAATCATGATTCCAAGCAGGTTTCTGTGATGCCTGTGACATGATACTTTTTTTGCTATGTTAGAATATTAAGTTCTTCTTGTTCCTTTCCCATACTCTATGCTTTGGTATAGAAACACCTGAGACTGTGAGTAATATTTTATGCCAATTGCAAAGCCCCCTGTACTTCACCTTTGTCTCATAGATAGCTTATTCAAATATGATCTCTTGCCAAGTTCCTCCTTTTCTTCTAATTTAATGGCCCTAGCTGAGATTGGTGAGGCACCTGCCAAACATGTCCTGCCCAGTCTTTATGAAATATAATAATTCTTGTACTAGAATTTGTTCACATAGGTATTGCAATCCTGAGAAAATCAAATTATTTTTGACTGCATCATCTACACATAAAGAAGGCTGTCCCTCTCTTCTGATGCCATAACCAACTGGAAGAACCAAAAAAAGTACTTGCATTCCCAATTCCTTTACCTTTCTTCCCAGAGCCTCATAGATTATGGAGTTCTTTTTATGGCAGTGTCATGAACCAGTGAGGAAGAGCTAGTTATCAGTGGATTTGTATACCCATAGCAATCTATATGTCATAGTCTGTATGAGAACACCTGGTAGAAACAACTTCATCAAGCAATGTCATATCAAGTCTGCACACCACATACTTCTCTTAGCAGAAAATTACCTATCTTCACAATGCTACACTTTTTCATCAAAGTGGAACCTCAGTATGTTTCACACTGTTCCATGAAGCCAGAATTGAATAGGTTTGCTTAAGAGCCTAGAGTGTCTTTTATAGCAAAACTACCATAACCACTATGTGTTTCTTGAACCTCTTGCTATGACTTCCTCTTTGTGTTCTCTGAAGTTTACTTCCTTCTCTGGCCCTCTTGAGAAGCTTGATTCCTGTTCTTCAAGGATTTATCTCATTATCTGCTATATGCAGTATATAAACTGTCTCTTCAACTACATTTTCCTATTTCTATAATACAAACATAGTTATCTGAGTTATCTTCATAAAGATAAACTTGCACACAATGGGCACACAAAGCTTTGTTTACTCTCCATGCTATTTAGAGTTTCTTGGTATTATGTATTGAGGAATGAGAGACCAAACCAGAGCATTCACAAGTAAAGGCTTTATTCAACAGAATAAAGGGCTGTCGCGTCTGCATACTAACAAGCAGACATGCTCCAGCGAACAGCGACTGGCTCGACCTAGCAGCCGGCTTTTATAGCCGACTGTCGAAGGGAGCCAGCCAATGGGAGCTGTAAACGCCCCCGCAGTATAGATGGACTTGATTGGGAACTTCGGTTAGTTCCAAGGACATAACACTTGGAATCTCCCATTCACATTCCCACAAACTTTCCTGACAAATATCCTTGTTTGCTCAATCAGCAAATGAGTTCCTGCTTTGTCTCGGAACCACAATCCAATTCAGTTCAATATTTATGAATGTTACTACTGCAAACCTTTTTTTAGAATCATAGTTTGTATTCACTTTTGTCCACTTTCACACAAGTAACTAAGTAATAGATTGCTTAGAATACTTGATCTGCTTTTTAAAAATAAGTTAGATTTTCTTAGGGTGACTAGATTTAATAAATGAATAATCACTATTTACTCATGCTGTCTTACTCCATCACCCTAATGGTAGCTCAGGTTTGGAATTAAATTTATGGCATACATAAAACACCAACACTGATATCTAGGTAATTTATGCCCTACAGCTGTATCACAAAGCAAATTTTCAGGGACAAATAAATAAATGTACCACAAGAGTTTCATACAATTATTCATAATCTAACATCTTCCAAATGTTTTTGGCATGGTTACTACCAGCATTCTCACGCAACATGAGAAAAGCTTATAAATCCAATAAGTTCTCTTATCTGTCCCAAGACTTCTCAGACATCATGTACTATCAAGACTGCAGCTGCATCCCCATAAAAAAAAAAATCCATGCCAGACCTAAACCTTATTAAAAACAACAGATTATACTATTTATTTTTACTTTTTAAATATCTTCTCTATTCTATCTGTACTTTTTCTGATTATTCTTAATCCTTCCGTATGTCCAGTTTCCAATATGCAGTTCCCAGTGCATCAGGAAAAAAACTTTCAAGATTGTTCATTATTGATTTAAACAGTGTCTGTTCAAAGATATACTGGATGCCTAAGCCATATTGACTGATGGCACTCCAATGTGAAGATTTTCATCTACAATGATTTAGAAGGAGAGACAGTGTTGGCACCTCCTAAGCGTTGGCATCTAGGCCAATGTCTTCTCATCCTTAGCCTAAAACTGACCCTGGATTTAATTCATTTTGCAGCTCTTTCTATTTAATCTTGCTAGTATTATTGTCCATGTTTGTTCCAGGATTAGTAACAGTGCATTTAATGCTATATGGAAAATATCAGGTTGCAGATCTGGTTTTGATCTTTTAAAACATGAAAAAGCTTACACATTGAGATACCATTGGAATAGCTAGTAAATTCTTTCATGCATAAACTGGAATATTTGTCATATTATGTATCTTGAGCTATTTTAGTTCTGATGAAGCCAAAGCTGCATTTTTAAAACTTGTAAATTTAAATTTCAGATGTCATATTTGTTAAAGATCTTAGGAGATTTAATTCTTGCTCTTAAAACAATAGCCTAACTTTATAAGTAGGGGAAAAAGTAGATGAAATAAGTGCTGTTTATTTGCCTGATTTTTTGAAAAATGGGCTTGAATATCCTGTTTTTTTTAAAGTAAAAGCTGGTTTTTAAAACATATGAAACTATTCTCAAGAATTAAAATATGGTTAATAGTTTCATGTCAAATACTGTATTTGGCATCTTATGCTGGCACCTCAGAGTTGGTGAGTTAAAAATCTTCAAGATAGTAGACTAATTGCTACTTATCAAGGATGTATATGTTTTTCTTGGCTGTGTCCCTAGTATTTGGTATTTATCAAGACATTGAAAGATGTGGCCTTTTCGTGCAGCCGTAGGTGGGCCAAAAGAATTACAATGCAACATTAGAAGGACAAACCTAGAAATGTAGCAGCAGACTAGCAATGAATTGTTGATAAAGGGAATTTGTCAACATTTGAATTACTAATTTTTTAACAGAAGGATAAGGAAAAGGATTTTCAAGTAACATAATAAATGCTGGGGAGAGATGTTTTGTTTATGATATAAATGTCCAGAGTTTTTTTAATTATATTTCCTTTTCTCGCTTTCTTATACAAAGTATAATCACTAAAGAGAAAGTGACAATTCGTTTAATATAGTTTTAATGGTCTGTCACTTGGTTGTACTCACAATGGATACTAATCAATGTTTTGCATTGCCAGTTGATTGTATGTCCTTTACTTTCACACGTGCTTCAGTGCATTCTGCTTGGCAGTTTATGAAGGATGCTAAGCAAACCTGTTTTATTTTGGCTTGCTAGGGTTTGGGGGGGAAGAGAGAAAGAGAGAGGGAGGGAGGGAGAGGGAGAGAGAGATTGATTTAAATTCCGATGCTTGTCTGGTTCTCAAATCTATCTAGAACAAAGGAAGGCTTGATGTCCACTTTGTTTTTATTGCATCTGAGGCCAAAATCAAATGAAGACAAAGAGTTCAAGAACTGGCAAAAACAAACATGTGTTTTCATCTAAGTGGATAAAAATAGCTTCATCCTTTATTTTGCTCATAAAAGCAGGAAGAAAAAGAGTCAGTGTTTTGTTCTGTTTAATGGTAGCTTTTGTTTCACCTGTGCACCTGCAACATTTTCTTTTAAACCCCTGAGAAATAGTAACTTACTTGGATCTTCTCCAGTGCATGCTCAATTTATACATGCAGCAAAATGAATAAATACATGGTCATTATCTGTAGCAGCTTATCAATTACTACTTAAAACTATTTTTACATAGAATCCAGGCTGTTATGAATAGTATAGCTCTGGGGGTTGTCCTGAGAAATGCCATCACTGTGAGAGTAGCCTTTAATAACATTTTTTCCCTAGGCCTGAAATAGCCTTTGCTAGATTGCAAACAGCTTGGCACAGCAGGGCTCTTGGGATTCTCTTCTGTTATGGTGGGGTTAATATATGTTGTCAAACATAGGTCAGGGTTTAATCTCCAGCATTAAGGGCTCTGTGGGAGCTGCTGAGGCTCAGAGAAGCACAGTAGTAAAATGCCCTCTTGATTGCAGGTAGATAATAAGCTCTTGCTGTTGCCAGCATCAATCAGGGACCAGTTTGCCTGCCACTCCCTACTGAGCTGATTGCTGCAAATGCTTGAGAATAAAACAACCTGTAAAGATATCTCTCCAGGTAAGCCTTATGCAGAAGGAGAGCAGCAGTTCATTTTCTTCCATGAAGATGCCTCTTTTCTTTTCTCTTTCCAAATGCTAAAAGACTATTCTTTACCTTTTCCCATGCCTAATTCCTTAATCATGTTCTGCAAATATATAATGTGATTTATGGTCCAAAACCTGTTTATATCCTTGAAAGATCTACTTTATATGCCCTTTTCTATTTATTTATTTTTTGCATTTCTGGAGCAGTTATTTTGGATTATATTGATTCATGAGAACCCATTGATATATCATGTGTGGGTATGATTGATTAGATTCCTTTTTTACAATGTGTAATTGTCAAGAGGTTGAATTATAATAGATTGAGGAAGGAGGAATGGATCAATGGATCAATAGGCAGGCTGACTGAGTGGGCTGATGAAAAAATTAGACCAATGTAATTGTGTCTCATGGGGGAAATAAAGTAAATGGTTCCAAATTATATATAAACATCAAAATAAAAAGTTGACTTTTTGTAACTTTTGTAAGTAAAAGTCAAGTGCTTGCTAAAGATCAGACAACAGTGATCTGTTGGGAAAAAATGAATGTTTGTAGAAAGAAATTAGAAAGGGCTGTGCAAGACAAGTTTCTTTGGCTCAATTTGTTATGAGACAGTAAGAGTTAGATATGTCAGAAGGAACAAAAGTAGTAAGAATGAAGAAAGGCACGGGGCACTGAAATAACATGAATTGTATACAGAGGCATGTTTCCAATGTGAAATAACTACACTGGGGTATCTAAGTCATATAAAAAGAATCAAACTATAAAATAAATATACAAAGGAAGAGCAAATAAGTTGAGGGGAACAGGAAGGCTAAAAAAAATCATGGCTGATAAAGTTAATGAGATCCTCAAAAAGAACTTAAAAGAACAAAAGAATGATTTTCAAAGAACAGAAAATTATGGAAATATACAGTTAATCGTATTGAATTAAATTAGATTCAGTAAATTGGTCTTGCCTGTTCTATTTCCTATCTTTTTTTTTCTTTAGCTTACTGCTTCTAACTCTTTTTCTGCTTTTTATTTAACCCTGCTTGCCCTGAAAGGGAACCGTGTTATGGGTGTTGTATGTTTGTATATGCATATGTTGGAAGAAAATTTCCAGGTCTGAAATCTTCAGAAAGAACTAAACTTTTCTCTGTCTTTTTCCAAAATTAAGTCTTTTTTGTTGTTGTTTATTATAGTTCAACTACATTTTGATGCTAGAAATACTGATTTATAATAAGGTATATAAGGACGTGTATCTATCAGTATTTTATTCCATCATAAAAGGAAACCAATGAAAGAAGAAATTTCTGCAGAAGCAGTAGCAGTTCAGTAGTGATATAATTGGCACTCATAGAAGAACTCTATTATGAGAGAATTTTTCTACATTGTTTTCTAGAACTGCCCCAGCATCTCTCATCTTACAATTAAGAGCAATGGCACATAAAAAGAGAAGTACTCCAATTTTACAGTGCATCAGAGACCAGAATAGACTTCATTTTTGGACCATTTTCCTTGCCTTCATTTACTTATTTATTATTTATGTTGAACTAAATGTATGTATACACAACAGAGATAATGAAAAAAATGTAACTTCAAACTTCATCATCATCAAGGGAGAAAAGGGGGGGGAAGGAGTGGGAAGACCAGGCTATAATCAGAACAAATTCAGAATTCTGACCCTATCTCTCAAAAGGTTTTTTTGTTGTTGTTCCTTTGTGCACAAAACACAGAAAGAAAACCACACTTTAATTCAAGCAGTGAAAACAGCTATGAACAATCCATTACTTCAAATCAAGCATAGATTGTTCTTTCCACCATTAAATGGTAACTCTTTTTCCCAACTCCTATGCTTGAAAGGTATCCTGGTAAATTCTAAATATTGGGAAAGAGGGAATAGCCAAGAAAAACATGCATGATTCATACATATATGAGTGTGATTGAACTCATGTAAATAACTCCATGGGGGGTTTTTTGTTTGATTTTGTTAGACAGTAATTAACATTATCAAGTACCTGAATAGCATAAATGCATGGTTTGTGGGAAGTGAGGTGGAGGAATGGCTAAAATGTAAAAAAATATATAAAGAGAAATAGATAATAAACATCTTTGCCACATATCATAAATATCCACTATAATAAATTTACTACAATTAAGATAATGAAGTCTGCTCAAATGTAATAGAATTATGGTTTCTGGCTCTGTTGTTTCATTATTTCAAATTTGTTTGTAACCTTTTCTAGTATGGCTATTAGAGGCCTTGTTAACCCACATCTGAGTTATTACATTATGTAACATTTTCTACACTGAACAATTGTTATTTATACAAAGTTGAAACAAACATTAAGAACCTCATTTTTAAGTTTAAGATTCAGAGCCTTATTTCTATATTTCAGATTTTAAATTTAAGATTCTGAAAGCCTTGAAGAATTCTGTCCAGTGGGACAAAGAGCAAATGAAGAGAAATCAAATCCTATGACAATACTTTACTGAACTAGATTGTTTAAGACTGTTAGAAGTAAAGGAAAAGATATAAACATGATTTATTTGATCAAGCTTAAAACAGGATGTTTTGTTCCTTCTGGCAACCTCTTATGAACTTTCTGCTGACACTAGGACTAAAAAGACGGTGTTTTATGGATTTATTTATCGATAAGAGATATGAGATGAGATGAAGAGTTAAATGTTTGTAACTCTAGTGGGGATGAAAAGTCATTAAATTGTTTATATTTATTGTGATAAAGGTTGGAAGCTACTTCTTTATATATTTCTTTTCTCTTTCTTTATTCTTCTCTTTCTTCTCTCTTCTTTTTTCTTACAATTTTTATTTTTTCTTTCTACTCTCTTTTCTTTAAGAGTCATGAGCATGGTAGTTAGAATGCAGTACTGCAGGCTACTTCTGCTGACTGCTGTCTGCTGTCTGCCAGCAGTTCAGCTGTTCGATTCTTACTGGCTCAAGGTTGATTCAGCCTTCCATCCTTCTGTAGTGATTAAAATGAGGACCCAGGGGCAATAAGCTGACACTGTAAACTTCTTAGAGAAGACTGTAAAGCACTGTGAAGCAATATATAAGTCTACATGCTATTGTTATTTAAGTTTAGTTTGTATTAGATTTTACTATTGCAATCAAAAACTGAGCTTTGCAATGATTTTAATTTTAAAAGCTGCAATTCATTATAAATATTGGGGGGGTGGTATTTATATATTACTGGAATTCTTAAGTTTCTAGTTGCCTCCTTTGGGATTTTAAGGTGACTAAAAAGAATACAAATGAGGACTCAGAAAATTAACTGATAATCCTGATAACACAAAAAAAGAACAGCAACTCTGAATAGGGCATTCAAAGCTTTAGGTAATGATGATTGAATACAAACATTTTGAGCAATTCAAACTCCTTGTGGTTTATGCTTCAAGAAACAGACACAAAAATAAGCTGAATTAGAGATATTTTGATAAGCAGGTAAAAAGGTTCAATAAACCAAGGGCAGTAGCTATTCTGATCAAAACTGGGATAAATTTCAAGGCTCAAAATATTCTAAAATATAGGAAATAGATAGAGGATGGATGGATGGATGGATGGATGGATGGATGGATGGACATGACACAACATGACATGACACAGACCAAAATTTACTGCAGACCTTAACTCTGCTGTTTAAGTATACTGTTAAACAAGGCCAGATTGGATATCTACAAATGATTATGAAAAATGCAAAAGAAATTAAGGAAAATATTTGTAACTCGGGGTTGAAATGAGGGGTCCTTGGTGCTCTCTGAGTTTGAAAAGAAATTAATATACACATTGGCAGGAATCGTTAACATTGATGCATTAAAGCCCTTTATTGAAATATTTAAGAGATTTCAGAACTTAATGCATAGTCTTGGACATGGATTTGTAGCCACCTCTATAGTAAAAATAGCATAATTTTTAATCAGAGACATATAAATCTCTCTCCGGGATATATTATATATGAGTATCTGGGCTTGTTTTGAACTATTTGCAGTGAGCTAAAATGATATTAGGCTATCCCCAAAAGAACCTTATTCTTAATTAGATATGGTTATTGAAGTTCCTTGCCTTATGATTGAAGAATTAACTCTATTTTACTTTATAACATAGCAGTAGGGCAACGATTAGCTCAAATGTTGAGGATTTTTCCAAGAAACACCAGTAAGAATAAGGTAGGATGAAGGCAGAATTAAGAGGAGGCATGTAAATTTGATGAGCAAGTTGAGTAAGATCACAAATAACAAGCTTTATTCATGAATTAATATTTTACTAGCAAAATATAAAAGACTTGCATCAGCTAACATGTATAAATACCTAGAAAATAAAAGGTGAGAATTAGAAGTTTTGGAGACAGATATAATTACATTTCAAATTATTATTGCTAAACAAATATATTATGAATACGATGTGAAAAAAAATAGAATTCTATTGAGTTAATTTTTAAAAAGATTTTTTTAAAATCCTTACCAATGTAATTAAGGATAGTAGTGCTCAAACATGACCAAAACTAAAGATATAAGCAAATAATTTGTTTCTTTCCAGAAGCAAATCAATCAATAATTAAAATAAGCCAACAGTTAAATAGATTAGTATTCCCAGAACTAACTCCAGATATATAAAATATCCTTTCAGAACTTTTTAAAGTTTTTATTCACTTTTATAAATGAAAAGCCACTAAATACTGATGGACTGTCAGCAAAATTTTACAAATAAAAAGCTCTTAATATTAGACTTTTTACTCTCACAGAATATCTTGCTCCTGGTAAAGTTTTGAGAGGAGTTCCAGATAACCCTGTGCTTGAACCAGGTAAAGATTCTCAGGAAATGATGTCCTACAGACCCATCTCATTTCTCAGTGTTCACCAAATTATTAGCTAACCCCCAACTGGAAGAAAATTATGCAAATGGACCACTCAAGTTTTATCCCCAAAAGAAATATATCTATCCCTAGAAGAAAACTATTAAACATGAATATATGTTAATTAGCTATGTCTTGTTGCATATTCTTAAAGCTTTTGATTCTTTGGAACCACAATTTTTAAAGCAACTATCAAAGAAACTTAAATATAGATCTCACTTTCATAAAATGATTAATCCCATGTATGGGCCAACTACAGCTAGGTAGCTTTTGTTGGTCCCGATAGCTCAGATAGGACTTAACAATTACAACTCAAATTATATTATGATTTCAAGAGGTATTAAACATGGCTGCCCCTTATCATCTTTATTTAATATGTCTATAGCACTTCTCTCTAATGATCAGAGTTAAAGGTAGTGAGGACAAATCTTCTAAATTTATTCACAGATGATATGGTTTTAACTTTCTCAAATAGCTCCTATTCAGCTAATTGTATTAAAAAGGAGCTAGGAATATGTAAATATGAGCAATTCTTTTGATGTTCATTCAAAAGGTGATACAATAGGACAGAGAGCCAGTTGGTACCAAGCTAGAAAGTCAGAGACCATGAGTTATAGTCCTGCCTTAGCCAGGAAAGTCATCTGGGTGACTTTGGGTGATTCATTCTCTCAGCCCAACTCATCTTATAGGGTTGTTATTGTGGGGAAAATAAGAGATGAAAGGTGTGCTGGATATATTTGCCACCTTGAGTTACTTGTAAAAAAATAATAAGGGTGGTAAATAAATCAGTAAGTAGGTAAGTAAAATTAAGCCATATGAATTAATGCATCTTCAAAAACAAGGAAATTATAACCATCCCTTATCATTCTTTCAGATGGCACAAAGCATGTGCTGCTATTATTGTTACTGCTATATTAAAATAAGCTTAAGATAATAGAAAATCAATTTCACGTTGTTCATAGCAACCCCATGGGTTCATTAGATCTAATATGGGTTATAGCTGGTGGATTTCTACCAAAGAAAAAACATTAAACGGGGAATCCTTTCAAGATGAATCACATGCAAAGACCAAGGCTGTATAGTCTTTTGGTAAAATCAAAGGGAGAAAGAGAATTTATGCAGAGTTTCAAGAGTCTATTATGGTTAATGGATAAATTGAATTAATCTGTGTTGTGTGAGTCTCTGGATTTATCAGTGGCCTCTTCTGGTCAATTACTTGAACACCTAATGGGATGGGGTTTTTATGTATGAACTATTTATGAAGGAACAAGTCCTATTGATTGGTTGCAATTAGTTGGATAAATACAGTGTTAATCTCTTCCAGATTTATTTGTCAGGGTTCTTGGTGCAGTATCAAGCTAAAAGAGTGAAAAGTAAGTATCTAAAGTAACTTGATTGCAAGAAATAAACTTGATTGCAGGAAATACGACTTCAGCAACAGAGTGGTCAATGTCTGGAATACTCTACCTGACTCTGTGGTTTCTTCCCCAAACCCCAAAAACTTTAACCTTAAACTATCTACTATTGACTTCCCCGCATTCCTAAGAGGTCTGTAGGGGGTGTGCATAAGCGCACCAATGTGCCTACCATCACTGTTCTATTGTTTCTTTTTTTTCTTATATGTATCCATTTCATGCATTCATAACTATGTTTATGACTACAGACTAGTTGCTCTAACATCTGTAGTTATGAAAATCTTTGAAAGGCTTGTGCTGTCCCACCTGAAAACCATCACGGATCCGCTGTTAGATCCCATGCAGTTTGCATACAGAGCAAATAGATCGACAGATGATGCTGTTAACATGGCTCTGCATTACATCCTACAACACCTTGAATCTCCAAATACCTACGCAAGGGTCCTCTTTGTAGACTCCAGTTCAGCATTCAATACCATCATTCTAGACACTCTTCTAAGTAAATTAAACCAACTAGCAGTACCTGAACACACTTGCAAGTGGATCATAAGCTTCCTAACAGACAGGAAGCAGCAGGTGAAGCTAGGCAGAATCATATCCAATACCTGTACAATCAGCAAAGAGGGCCCCCAAGGCTGTGTGCTTTCTCTATTTCTCTTCTCCCTATACACCAATGACTGCATCTCAAATGATCCATCTGTTAAAATACTGAAGTTTGCTGATGACACAACAGTGATTGGTCTATTTGAGACAATGACGAGTCCACATACAGACAGGAGGTTATACAACTTGCCTCATGGTGAAACCAGAACAATCTGGAACTGAGCACACTCAAAGCAGTAGAGATGATGGTAGACTTTAGAAGAAGCCCTCCCATACTACCACCTCTTACAATACTAGACAACATAGTATCAACAGTAGAGGCTTTCAAATTTCTAGGTTCTACTATATCACATGACCTAAAATAGACACCTAACATCAAAAACGTCATCAAAAAAGCACAACAAAGAATGTTCTTTCTGCGCCAACTCAGAAAGCTCAAACTGCCCAAGGAGCTGCTGATCCAGTTCTATCCTCTGATCCATCCTCTGATTCAGAGGAATGATTGAGTCTGTCATCTGCACCTCTATTACTGTCTAGTTTGGTTCTGCAACCTAACAGGACAGACACAGACTTCAGAGAGTAATTAGGACTGCAGAAAAAACAATTACTACCAACCTGCCTTCAATCGAGGACCTGTATACTGCAGGAGTCAAAAAGAGGGCTGTGAAAATATTTACAGACCCCTCACATCCGGGACATAAACTGTTTCAACTCCTTCCCTCAAAACGATGCTATAGAGCACTGCACATCAGAACAACTAGACACAAGAACAGTTTTTTCCCAAAAGCCATCACTCTGCTAAACAAATAATTCCCTCAACCCTGTTCAACTATTACAAAGTCTGCATTACTATTACTGTTAATCTTGTCATCGCTCCTTATCACCCATCTCCTCCCACTTGTGACTGTATGACTGTAACTTTGTCGCTTGTATATTTACAATTTAGACTGACTGTTTCCTAATATGATTGATTGCTTATTGTACCCTATGACTATCATTGTGTTGTACCTTATGATTCTCGACTTCTGACGAATGTATCTTTTCTTGTATGTATACTGAGGGTATATACACCAAGGCAAATTCCTTGTGTGTCCTATCACACTTGGCCAATAAAGTATTCTATTCTATTCTATTCTATTCTATTCTATTCTATTCTATTCTATTCTATACTTATACCTGTTATCTTATAATCGCTTGACAAAATAAAATAAATAAAAAATAAATAAATGTTGATAGTAATTGATCCATAATCTTATCCAGTTCTGAGGAACAGTTTTGATGAACTATTGCAACTAATGTTGCAAACTCAAAGATGAATCTCAATCACTTCAGTTTCTAATAATCTCCCCATCTGGATTAACAGAGATGATATAGTAGTATCTAAAGACTAATAATATTGAGAAACTTTATTATTTGTGTTCACATTTATTATTTATGTTAAGGTTGTATTGCTTTTTCATCTTAGCACATTTTTGTAGGGAAAAATAGATATTGATTCATGAAGATATGTGAATGAATGAAGCAATTGCAAAAAGGAAGAAGCTTTAACTGAAAGCTCTGAAACAAATCAAATTTTTAAAAAGTATTAAAGATTAGCATTACAAATTTTAAAAAGAGAGAAAAGCTTCAAAATGTTTATTTAGAATATAAGAAGTGAAACCTTCACTATGACTTATTCTTTAGCAAGAGAATTGAAGGTTGCATCAGCTCTTTTACTTATATTCATTCACACAGTCAGCTCCATGCTACTTGTTTTAATACATATATAAAGGATCTGTCAGTAAAAAGCTGAATTAGAAGCATTTGGCTTCTACCTGTGCGATATAAGATCGTTCTATTACAGCATATAAACACATCAGATGGAATCTAATAATCTAATAACTTTGATTTAATTTATGCTTACCATTAATGTAGTTCCTTTTCTGATTCTTGTTATGTTCCACTACTTCTCCTCTCCCCAATTAGTTAATTTAAATGAAATGGTTGAGCTTGAAGTACTTTACTTGACAAGCTGAAACTCAATGCTTCCCTACCTGGAAGGATTCATTGTTCATGCCATATGTACACTGCAGGAAACCAGCTCATTAGAGAAGCTGTAGGATCCTGCTTCTTCTGGGCAAGAGAAAGCTTCTCAAGCAGGAAATTGCAGGAAACAGTGTTGTTACAAAAAGAAACAAGTCCCTATCCTGTCCTGCTCACATCTTATAATCCAATAAACTCACTGGATAACTCTATGCTCTTTCAGAGCAGTGTAAGGGTATATGCGAATGACCTTGGAAAATGAGGCAAGAGCTACAGCCAAGGCAACAGTCAGAGAAGAGACAACTTAACCAGCAAAAAGAATACGCTTGTGCATATTCTGCCGAGGAGCCCTGCATGCTTCTAAATTACGTTGTGGCTCCTTGTCCGAAGGAGGGTTACATGGTGGCTCGGCATCTGGATGCAGCATGGTTGGGTCACTTCTGCAGATGTGACATGGTATTTTGGCAAATGTTTAGATTCGCAACACTTGTAGCAGTATTGGTACTCCCTTAGTAACTCTTTTCATTGGGTCAGTGATTTCGCTGCAAACCCAGTGCAGCTGTTCAGCGAGTAACGAGTGTTGTGCATAGGATAAAACTGTATTCTCCTTGTATTCAAAGATCTAACTTGGGTTGTATCTGAGGAGTTCTCTCTCCAACTGTGTGTGGATAAGGAGCTGATCTCAGTGTCATGGAAAACCATGAAGGGTCTTTCTCTGGTAGTATGTATAGGGCCTGAGGGCAAGATGTGGTTGCTGTTGTATCTTCTATTATTAGGAGGACTAACAGCTCTGAGTCCATGGGCTCAGTGTATATTGCACACTGATGCCTGGTGGGCGACAAATTCTTCAAGAAGTGTGAAGTGTAAAAAGTGGTGGTGACCCTTGGCCATGAAGGTGTCAGTCAACTGGTACCACTTTTCACTTAGTACCTATGGAAGTTTTCAAACAATTTTGTTCTATGTGTCAATGTGAGCGAGACAGGCGAGACATTTATCTGATTTATGCTTGAACATCCTTGCAAATCTCGCCGGGGGTAAGTGCCACCTGTAAGACATCTTATACAAATTTTTTTATATGCAGTTGATATTGTCATTTTATAATTCTGAGACCACAATTTTTGCCATTTATCTAAGTCAATCCCATATCCTAAATTTTTCCCCCATGCAATCATTGTTTCTTTTACTTGTTCTTCCTCTAATTTAAACTCTAGCAAATGTCCATAAAGTTTTTTTATTACTTTTTCATCAATACCTGTCAAAATTTTATCTAAATCAGTCAACTTATCATAGATACTTTCTGTTTTAATGTCTTTATCAAATCTAGATTGTATTTGCAACTATGAAAACCAATTCATTTTTACACCTTGTTCTTCCAATGCTTGCATAGATTTACGTTCACCCTTTTCATTCAATATCTCACCATATCTAATGGTTTGTTCCTTTTTATATATTATTGGATAGGAAAAAACTTCAATAGTAGATAAACATAGCGGAATTTTTAAATAATATTACTTTTTATCTTCTCCCAGTTTAGAAACAATGTGTCAGCTGGTGCTCCATTCAAAATCCAAGAAAGAAATACTTAGACTCCTTTAATCGGAGAAAAGATATCTTTTACTGGAAATCAAGTGGTAGCAACAAAAGAATTCTGAATCTGAGAAAATGGGCGTGTAAATCACATATACAAAGTAATGGCAACGTTCCCACCCCCAATAGCTCAATTGGCTCATCCAATTAAAAGTTGTGTATATCATCATGTGGGCATCTCCAGGTGGTGATGAGGCTTCTGTCCGTTGACCTTGACATAGTTTGATAAAGGGTTGCAGCTGCGCATAGCATAGGATAGAAACCTAAGCAAGAATGTACACACACACACACACAGTTTATACAGTTTTGGTTTGTAACACCTCCAGCTCACTTCCCATAACCATTCCCCCCTCCTCCCCCCGTTACTTATGACAGCCAAAAGATGCAAAGCAAAGGGAGAAAATCTTGAAGGCTGACATTATGCTTCTCGAATATAATGTCTTCTTAAATACCCCTGCGTTTTAGTTCCCTTATACCAGAGGAAGGCATGCCACCCTAACAGCAGGTCATGTCCTTCTAAATTCAAACGTCTAGTATTCCTTAGTGTTATCCACTCCTTTACCCACATCAGACTCGTTGCTTGGTAGTATAATTCCCAATTGGGAAAAGCAAATCCTCTTATTCTTGCATCTTGTAGCAATTTAAGTTTTATTCTCGCTTTCTTCCCCTGCCAAATGTACTTTAGCACTATTTTGTTTAAATCTTCAAAAAATTCTTTCCCTAATCTGATTGGAATTGTCTGGAGTAAGTATAAGATTCTAGGCAATATATTCATCTTAATTGTAGATATTCTCCCAATCAGTGATAATTGTAAATTTTCCCATTTTATCAAATCTGTTGCAATCTGTTGTTTAAGTCTGAAATAATTGTCCTCCTTAAGTGTGCTACATCTTGGTGTTATATGTATCCTTAAATACTTAATCTTGTTTGTGACCTGGATCCCCAAAACTTCCTCCAATTCTTTCTTTCATCTTACTAACATGTTCTTTGCTAAAATCTTTGTTTTATATTTATTTATTTTCAAACCTGCTACTTTCCCATACTCTTCTATCTTTTCTATCAGTTTAGGTGCAAACTCCAATGGATCCTCTAATATAAATACCAAGTCATTCCACTGGCAAACTGTCTGGACCTGGTGCTTTCCCAATGTTTTGCTTTTTAAAAGCTTCTGTTAATTCCATCATTGTTATGTTACTTTCTAACATTGTTTCAATATCTTTGAGTATCTGGGGCAAATTTGCTTCCTGTAAGTATTGTTGAATTCTTTCTTCCTGAATATTCTCTTGGTGATACAGTTTTCCATAGTAATCTTGAATATTTTTTTTCTTCTCCGCATTTCCATAGCATACATGTCCTTGTTCATTTATCAATTGATTTATTCTTCTTGAGTCTCTTTCCTTTCTCAGTTTATATACTAGCCATCTGCCTGGTTTGTTTGCATCTTCAAAATAGTTCTGCTTAGCATTTTTAATTTTTTGTGCTATTTCTTCTTTTTCCGTTAGCCCCATTTTATGTTTAGTTATGTCCATTTTAATTTTAATGTCCTTTTTCTGTGGAAATTTCTGTAGTTCTTGTTCCAACTTCTTGTAGTCATCTTCCAATGTTTTAAAGATTTTGTTCTGTTTTATATTTCTTTTCCTTGTATAGCCCATTATCAAGCCTCTTGTATAAGCCTTCATTGTGTCCCCAAGGTTCTGTAATGATGTATCCTCTTTTGTATTTTCTTTAAAGGAAAAAAGTCAATTCTCTCTCAATTTTCTGTTTAAAGTCTTTTTCCTTTAATATCATATTATTTAAAGTCCATCTAGATCTCTTTTTTTGTCCTTTCCATAGAAGTGTTATTGGATTGTGATCTGCCCAGGTACTTGCTTCTATTTCAATGTCTTGTATGTTAGAAAGCAATTATGTTGACATCCAGATCATATCTATTCTAGACCATGATGTATGTCTATTTGAATAAAAGATATATTGTTTATTTTCTGCATTTCTCTCTCTCCATGCATCTTTAAGTTTATCTCATCTACCATTCAAAAAAAAAAGGATTTTGGCAATGTCTTTCTAGTTTTCTTTGCTGTTTTTTGTGTTTTATAGTCCAATTTGTTATTTATTATTCCATTAAAATCTCCCATCAGACAGATATTAGCATAGTCCAGTTCAATTATTTTCTTATGTAATTTTCTGTAAAAATCTTCTTCATTATCATTTGGGGCATAAATTGCTATTAAAAGTATCTTTAGATTATTGTTATCTCCACCATCAAAATCCTTCCATCATCATCTGTATATATTTGTTCCACAGGGATTGTATCTCTAATGTATAACACCACTCCTCTCTTTTTACAGTGTGTCAATGCTGTAAATAATTTCCCTAATTTTTGTTGTTTCAATATATAATCATGTTGTTTTTAATATGTACTTCTTGTAGGCAGATTATATCAAATTTTAATTTCTCTAACTTATGAAATATTTTTCTTCTTTTAATAGCTGAATTAAGCCCATTTATATTAATTGTAATCAGTTTTTTCTCATCCATTTTAGACATTGTAAGAAGAATTTGTTGCTCTAGTACATCTTGGTTCTCATTGTTCTCTGGGTACACCACCTATGGCTCCTTCTTCTTTTTCAATTACTGCTGCACATTCCTCTTGAAATTCAATTAATGACTCTTCTTTTCTTGTATCTTCCTCTCTTCCTCTAAAATATTCCAGGTAGAATAACTCAGCTTTTTCAACTGTATCAATTCTGTGTCTTTGTTCCTGCCAGGTAAACATGAGACCTTCAGGTATCAGCCATCTGTAATTTATTCCTCTTTTAAGTAACTCTTTGGTCAAGAATAAATATTCTCTGCTTATCTCTCTCACTCTTCTCAGTACCTGTTTCAGTACCACTATTTCTTTATCTTTGTACTTTCATGTTTTTTTCTCTTGCCACCTGCAGTATTTGTGATTTAATTATTTTCTTAGTAAATCTGATATGAACTTCTCTTGGCAGTTTTTTTCTCATCACATATCTTGTATAGACACAAAAAACCTTGTCCATTCCATCCATCATCTTCTCTTTAGTTACCTCTAATGCTTCTGCCAGGATTTCTGTCATCATTTCAACAAGGTTTTCACCCTTATCTTCTTTTATATTTTGAAAACTAAGATAGAATTCTGATCTATCCATTTCCCATCCCAATGATTGCAGAGATCTGCCCTTATCTCTTTCCACTTCACTCAGTCCGGTATCCATATCTCCAATCTTCTTATCTCTTTGTACATCTTGTTCTTCAATTTTCTTAATTCTGTCCTTGTATTGCATCATCATCTGTTGAATATTTTCAATTTTATCATCTGTCTTTTCCGTTCTTTGCTCAATATTCTCCATTCTCTTTTCAATATTATCTGTTTTTACTTGTATCTTTTGAATTCCTTGCATAATCATCTGCAGTGTCACTTCTTTCTCCTTCTCTTGTTGTAACATCACCTGTATTGATCGTTGTCCTCCAGATGGTGAGGAAGAAGAAGTCGGGATTGAAGAAGCTGAGGCTGGTATCTTTCTGCTCATCTTAGAGTATTTAATAGAAAAATTAAAAAGAAAAAGCAGGAGTAGCCAATTCCCACTCCAGTAAAAAAAATAAAAATAAAATAAGAGCAAAAAATAAAAATAAAAAGGGAAGGGAAAAAATCTTCCGGCACTTGAATACCTTAATCCAATTGATTCCAATTATGTAGGAAAAAAGGAAAAAAAGAAAAAATATAAAATGGGAAAAGGAGGAAAAAATTAAAAAAAAATAGGAAAAAATAAAAATAAAAAAATAAAAAAGCAGAAATCTGTATATTCCCCTTGCTAAAAGGGTAAAGCAAAGGGAGGAAGGAGGAGAAAAATAAGTAGTCTTATTCTTGCATCAAAAGACTCAAGTCCAAATATAAAAATCCAACTTGGGGGGGGGGGAGAGAAAATGCAATTCTGTCAATAAGCAAAGCACTGCCAGTATATGTTCGAGGCTCTTTACTAAATCAAAAAACAAAATTACCAGTTCTCTTTTCAAGGTCACGTCAATCTTCTTTCTTCAATTTCAAATCCAGACTCCAGCTATCAGTAGTTCCATTGAAGAGCACCTGCAAGCCATCTACATGCTCTTTCCACTATCTTTTCAATGAAAAGCAGAGTCCTTGAATGTAACACCAAATGTATCAACAAGAAAGGAAGGAAAACAATAAACCCAAGCCTCCTGGTGGCAGTGCTACTTATTTCCCTTTCCTTTCCTTTCCCTTCTCCTCTAATATTAAAACCAGGAATAGAAAAAATAAAAAGAATCTAAAATTATTAAAAAGAAAAAAACAAGAGAAAAAAACTTTTCCAAAGAGTTATTTTGAAAGGAAAAAATTAAAATTAAAAAGGAAAGGCCAGTCCAATTTAAAAATTGAAAAGTTTTTACAAAATCCAAAGTTCCAATAAAATGAAAGAAAAAACGTTCAGGTTTAATTTGTGCTTAATCTCACCGCTTAAACACTTTTATCTTCACTTTTAAATTTAATTTTTAGTCTTTTAGGGTGTTCTCTGCAGAAAAAAATAAGTAGAAAATTATTTCACCAAACTGACACACTTTCTTTCCAGCTTTCTTCCGTTCTGGAGCTGTTCCAGCTTCAGTAGCTTTAATGGCTGCCTCTCCACCACAGGAAAAAAGGGCTTCTCCTGGATCTACCAGGGACTTTGCGATGTCCCTGGGATCAACAGGATGTGCCCTCCTCAGTCACCATCTCTACAAGACAGTTTAGGTCCGTTGGGACTGTCCTGCAATGGAGATATCAGCAGTGATCTTAGAGCTTAAAGATCGCATGCTGTACCACCATGACACCAGCTCCGCCCTCCCCCAATATTTTTTATTTTTAAATCATGGAATTATTCTTGGGGGAAGGATGAGAAAACAACTACTTTTTATTTTTTTGCTTTTTTTGCTTTCCATTTGCTTTCTGTCTTCAAAACTTTTTTGGCACTTGCTCAGTAGCAGTTCTATCAATATAAAAAAAATCTATCACTACTGGAGTGTTCCTACTCCTAGAAGTAATTTCTTAGTATCCATTCATTTCGATGATGTGTTCCCTGTCCCTTGGCTAATTTCCTTTCTATGAAAGGATCTGTCCTCTGTACACTCAATGCTGAAGCTTATTCAAGAGTTTTTGAAGAGGGACTTCGTCAAAAGCTGAATATGCAGTGAAAATTGGATCACTTCTATCTATATAACTGTTCATCTTCCTCAGCCAATGCATTCTTCCTTCTGCCTTTGTATCCCTCTACTGATACAGGAGAACGCAAATGGGAGGGGAAAGGAGAACTTCTGACCTACTGCTGCTGACTCACTGGAGAATTAGCAAGCCTCCCTTTGCCTGTAAATCAGGCAAAGGCAAAAGAGGGGGAAGGGCAGCACACTTCCTAATCCCTCCTCCCAATTCTTCTTCAGTCTAGCAAGAAGGAAGGTATATAGAGCTTGGGCAAAGAGACAGCAGCAATAAGGGCAGAAGACTTATGAATTCCTCCATTCCTCCAGAGAAAGCAAAAAAAACAACAACTATCCAGCTATAGCCATTCCCTGCTGTATCATAAATCCCATATAACAATGTTCTCAATTACTATTAATCACAAAAGCTGAAGTAGATACCTTATATTGGGCTAAATGTAGTAAACAGTTACTATGAAAAGGAGCTGCTATGATACCAAGGCTCTATTTCTCTGTTGCATTTCAAAGACCCCTGAAATAAGACATTATTATTTCTGATGCCTAAACAGCTGAACTTCTATTAAAAAAGGAATAGACCACTTTGGAAGGCAGAATGATTTACAATGACAGAACAGATCTTCACAATCCCTTCAAAGCTGCACTACTCTAAATAAAATAGCAGCTTTATTCTGGATTCAAATACATCATGGCACATCTAGGAAGGAAGGAACCTTGGCTGTCAAAAGTAGTTAAGTTATGCTGTTGTCCAGGACTGGAGCTGGTTCCAGTCCCAAATAAAGTTTTAATATCCCTTGTTATTGATTTGTTGGCACACTTTCTATAAAAGTAGAAATTAATTAATTGCCACCAGACTTGAAATTCTAGACCTAGAAAACCTAGAACTATGCCGCCTTTGGTCCAATCTAAGTATAGTATATAAAATCTTACATTGCAATGTCCTACTTGTCAATTAATACTTCAGCTTCAACCATAACAATACAAGAGCAAACAATAGATACAAACTCAAGGTTAATCACACCAAACTTGATTGCAGGAAATTGTTTATTTTATTTTTATTTTATTTTTCTTATATGTACCCATCTCATGTATTCATAACTATGTATACACTTATACTTATTATCTTGTAAACAATTGACAAATCAAATCAAATCAAATAAATAAAATAAAAAATGCGACTTCAGCAACAGAGTGGTCAATGTCTGGAATACTCTACCAGACTCTGTGGTTTCTTCCCCAAACCCCAAAAACTTTAACCTTAGACTTTCTACTATTGACCTCACCCTTTTCCTAATAGGTCTGTAGGGGGTGTGCATAAGTGCACCAACATCCCTGTCCTATTGTTTCTTTTATTTTTCTTATATGTGTCCATGTATTCATAACTATGTTTTTACTTATACCTATCAATACTTATACCTAGCAATTGACAAACCAAATAAAATAAAATAAATAAATAAATAATGAGTACAAATTCCCTAGAGGCTACTGCAGTGCAGGAGTTAAATGAGGCCTATTTTTAACACTGAATATATCTGAACATTTATTTCATTTTGGAAAATACCTACTCCCTTCTCAAGCCTTTATAGTGCCATATTATGATGGCCACTTGCTCCTTTTCTAACACATTTCTTTCCATTATCGTTTCTCAAAAAATGTTGGCAGCTTATATCCACTCTGGAACTGATTAAATCATTGCTCTTTAATGTTTGAAATCTCATTAAACATTATGAATTTGGGCAATTTATCCTACTTTTCAGCCAGCAGTGATGTGCTGCTAAATCATTAATTAATGAATTTGCAGTCATAAAAGCAGTCCAAAAAAATATAAGCTTTCTTTTATGGGAGGTTTGGGCAAAATGCAGGCATAATGGCAGATTGACTTTGGGGGTGTGCAAAGAGGTGGGGCTTGATCTGAAAGGTCAGTCATGATATTGCACTATGAAGTGGGTCCAGTTCAATCAGAAATATTTCATATGGGCCTTTGAATAGGATTTCAAAAAGATGAAAATTGCCTCCCAGCTACATATCTCTTTTTTCCCAATTATAAAGAGAAAATAATACATCTCTATTAACCCCATTAGTCTTCCAAAAAAATTGAATCCCTTTGCGTTAGCTCAAAGAGACAACCTTATTCTTAATTGTCTTTGAGTTTTGCACACTAATAAAATGTAATGTGTAACAAATGCTATTGTTTTTTCCTAAATTATGTAATGTTCATATAGATGAACACTGAAAATATGCTTATTTAACAATCCAGGATTGCAAGAATACAGTATTTTTCTCTGAATGGAAGTATCTTGGCATTCTGTATCCTACTTGCTCATTTCTACATTCTTTTTAAGATGCCTTCCTAAACATAACAAACTGTGGTTTCTATCATAAATAAATACACATGCATATACACACATCCATAAATACATACATAATCTAATAAATGCAATTACCCCAAATAGGATTCATTTTAATATGATAGTTCAGAAGAACAAACCTAGCCTCTTCCCCAAGCCTAAACTAGCAAGTATCTTTCAAATTATTGCCAAAGGGCAGAAATATCAGCCCTTTTTAAATATTGCCTTGGTTTAATAACCATTTTATAAAGTTTAATTTCCTCAAACATTTCTGCCCTACATTTAAAATACCCTGTAACTTGGGCTTATTTCTATCTGAAGCGACCTTCAAATAGTATTTTAAAAGCTGATTACATAGTGGTTCAAAGCACAGTAAGGAGCTTAGGAGAACCTAAGGATGTTAGTGAACTAATCTAAAAAACTTTGATCACATTTGTCTAAGGTAAACTTTGAAATAGGATTAATCAGTGATAAATGCCCATTTACACACCCCGGAAGCAAACCCATCTCTCTTCTGAACTCTATGTGTACAACTCTATTAAGAACTGCCTATCCAAACATGAAATCTTTTTTTATATATAATTTTATTTATACAGAATGTGAAAGCTCTCTAAGGGGAAACAACAAATGTTTATTTTTCTAAGGCTTTTATGTTAAGTTGAGTACATGTTGCATTCTCTTAATAGAAACTGCTTAAATCATAGTATCTGATATAACATATAACCATACTGTCAGGCAGTTGAATATGTAGCTCTTTGGAAAATAATTACCATGCATTTTATAGATGTAGAAATCCTTCTTGAGCGTTGAAAGATGGTTACTGACACCATCTTATGCTACCATTAAATGTGGCATCAAAGTCATTGTGCATACAAATGAATTCATTTGCAATGAAAAGTTGAAATTAGTTTATTGAAGCTCAAATTGTTCCAAGATGCTGATTAGGACCTCAAAGGTTAGAATTATCTGTCCCCAGAAATCCATAAGCTGATTCTTTGCTGATGCATTGAAAGAGGCTAAATCTTGATAAAACATTTTAATCACAGAAATTCTTCCCAGAATGACAGTTTTTTCCCATCCCAGCATGTCTTTTTTTTATATTTCATTTCATACTTTAACATAATTATTTTGAAATAACATAAAGCTCCTATTAGTCAAAGTAACAGCAAAGCATTTATGCTTTTTCTCAATATTAAAACCAACTTTTATCGAGTCTTCTTGTATGTTCATTTTTTTACCAACATCTTTGCTTTTTGTTAAACTTAAAGCTTCCTAATGTACCAGAGTCATTCAGTTTCTTCATCAAAAGCTCATTACCTTTCAAGGGATCTTACAAAATCAAGACCAAGTCATCTGTAAAAGCTCCCAATTTAGAAGTGTCTTTTTTATTTTTAATCCCATTATATTTTATCTTGTCTAATGTCTCTATTCAACATTTCTAAAAGCAAATAAACAATAGAGGGGACAGAGGAGAACCATTAACAGTAAAGGAATAAGCAGTTAAGAAATACACCACAGACTAGCATTTGGTAGAACAGACACGAAGGCCTTATAAAAAAAATTCAGATGCTGTGATATGTCTGTACCAACAAGGTTGAGAACCATGAAAGCAATGGTGTCCTTTGACACTGTATGCTAGCAAAAATTGGACTTTGAAGAAGCAGGATATGAAGAGCATTGACACTTTGGAAAACATTACAAATGGATTATGAAACAAATGAATCCAGAATTCTCTCTCAAGGCACAAATGACCATACTAAAAATAATCCTTTTTCAAGCACATTATGTGAAGACTTAGCTCTCTAGAAAAGGCTCTAATGCTGGAAAACAAGGAGGATGGACTCAGTTAGAGTGGCAATGGGTGCACTGTTGGATGCTCTGAAAGACCAGGTTAGCTTGGAGAGAATCTATCTATGTAATTGTTAAGAGTTGACACCCACTTGATTGCACATTATATACATATATGCACAAAATATGCAATAATAGGTGATACATTTAACTCAAAACACAACTGCTGTCGTTTCTACAGTCTCAAATTGGAAGCAGAGTTTTACCCAAAATATTCACCAGATGGTGGTGCACTACACAGCTTGTTAAACCTTTATTTTTGAAGCTGTGATAGGCACTTTTCCCCTACTTATGGAATATTATAGGAGAATTAATTAACCCATACTTTCTTCTAACCTTTATCCTTCAGCCATTTTTCCATTCTTTGCAGAGCTCACATAAAGGAGCAACGGATAGCAAAAGAGATTAATTTATTCTCCAAGTTACAAGTTGCCCTATAGCACTGGTTTGTATTGCTCAAAAAGGACTTTGTGTAATAGATTTGTGCAGGCAATATTTGGACATCACACCATTCTGCAGTACATCTTTCTAATCTGATTATGGGGTTTGCTTTGGCATTAAATCCCACAATGAACTCTGTATTCTCTTTATGGAAAGGTTCTACAAAAGCATAATATCACCCAGCTATAAAAATCATAACCCTGAAGAAAAACATAAAATTTTAAACTAGAGTGAAAATAAAAATGAGTATCACTGTTCAAAATATGGTAACCCCTGTGTATGATCAGCAGTGAATTTCTATCCTACTTGCTCATTTCAAGCAACTTAAACCCAACAAGGAAACAAAGCAGAAACCTTCAATTTCAATACTTGCTTGGATCAATTTTGGAAAAATTACTAAGGATAATTATTACTTATATAACTACCTAAGAATTAAAGAAAAGAAGGGGGAAATCAACTTCACATCCAAATAGCCAACAAGTAAACATTTTCATCAATAGAGAAGTTGAAACAAATGAGACTAGTATTTATGCTAAAGCTGTTTTATATCATTAATATAAAATGAACATTTAAAGATTGTGAGCATTTTGTGGCTTTCAAAATTTTAAAGGCTGCGGTCTGTGGTTTGGTGGATCTCAAAGTCTGGCCATGTGTAAATCTACAGTGGCCAAGAATTGCTTTATATTAAGGGATATTTTCACACATCTTTCTTCCTATTGGAAATCAATCATCAAGAGACAGAAAAGCACAAGAGACAAAGCAGTAATATAAGAATACTGCATAAAGTGAGCACAGCCTCATGCAGGCAGACATGCACACATAGTAATCAGTATAATAAAATAATATGGGATAATCATAACTACATTGATCCATTCCCGTAGATGAAATGCTCATCATTTTTGTTGCCAAACAAATGGTATTCTTTAATAGCACTGATTTTTCAAAAAATGTCTGGTACCTGATTTTTGGTACATTGAGTTTTCAATATAAAAGTTCTATAACTGTCAGCGGGGGAGTCTGTTTATCAAAAGGAGGAGGTTTATTTTTCTAAAGATTTACAAAAATGTGAAGCAAGATTCCAATAACTAGACAATCCAATTAATAATTTGGGGAAAACTATCTAATAGCATAGGCTGTTTGCATTTGTACCTCTATAACTGTCTGGTTTGGCACAGCAACCAAACAAGACAGATACATATTTCAATGGTTAGGACTGCAGAAAAAACAATTACAATCAGCCTGCCTTCCACTGAAGACTTGTATACTGCATGAGGTAAAAAGAGAGCTGTGAAAATATCTACCGACCCCACACATCCTGGACATAAAATGTTTCAGCTTCTTCCCTCAAGATAATGCTACAGGAGTGTGCACACCAAAACAATTAACTATAAGGATAGTATTTCTCCAATATTCTGCTAAACAATTAATTCACACAACACTGTCTTATTGCCTGGGATGTCAAATCACCTAGTAGTGCTGTATTATTACTATCCTTCTCATCTTTCTATTGCCTATTTCCTTAGGTTCCTATGACTATAACTTTGTTGTTTGCATCCTATAATTTATGTTGATTGTTTTTATTTAGGTTGATGGCTTATTTAGTATCCTCTGACTATCACTGAGTGTTGTATCTTATGATTTATGATGATTTTATTTTATGATCATGATTTACCAGTTGTTGCGTGTAGGTATACTGAGAGCTTATGCACTAATTCTCTGTGTCCACAAATTCCTTGACCAATAAAGAATTATGTTCTGTTCTGTTCTGTTCTCTGTCCTGCCCTACCCTGCCCTATTCTACTCTACTCTACTCTACTCATTTGAAATTTTAAAGCTAAGTTGGAATTGTATGGTGGGATATTATAAAAATAAGTTGAACTAAATCATGTAGTCATCAAAATATTTTTTTTATTGTTCCAGGAACTTCTTTGACTATAGTGCTAAAATATGACCTAACAATTTATTATCATTTCTGAGCTAACACAAATGAAGTTTAAACCTTAAAATAGGATTAATTTCACTTTAAATATTCCAACCCATTAAACAACAACAAAACGAAAATGCCTCTAGAAATCTTAATCTAAGTACCTTTATGATATAGCTCCACCCATTTTGCCTAATTGTCCCAACCACTACCAAGGACTGTTCCCAGTCATCACTAGAGTAGATAAGCTTAATGATCCATTCCAACTGGTTGATCTATATAAGCTTCATTAAAATGGATAGAAAATAAAATTTTCTCAGTACATTAACATATGACTCTGCATTATGAAGTTTCCCCAATGTACTGATTATCTCGGTAAGATAGATGAAAATGCAAGATGACAAAGCACTTAAGAAACAATGGATATTCTTGAGCATACAGCACAGAAAACAGCAAAGAAAATGAGTTCATAATGAAAATTGCACAGATTACTAGTTTTGTGAAGGAATCTCTAAGGCAAGTTGGATAACTTTCTGGGACCTAGGGCTACACTTATTATGACAGGAAGAGGAAGACCTAAGGTGAAAGTTGTCAGAATATTAGGGGGGGTTGTTAGAGAGAGGGAGGAATTCTTTATTTATGTATTTATTTAGAAAAGACTACATTGTATGCTTCCTGGCTAAAACTCTTATTAATTTTCAAAGCAATTCTTCAAAAAGGCCTCAAAACCACAGAGAAAAGGACTTGGGGCCATATGTCTTTTATATGTGATTTGTTCATGCAGCAAGATCCTTACTTCATATCTAATCAAAGAAAACTAATATTTATTACACAAATAACTCTTCTGGAAATTTGAACTGATTAAGTTACTCATCCATATTTATATACCCTCTAATCGCTGGAAGTGATGGAACTTGTAGTCCCATACATTTGGGTGGCACAGTCCTAGAGTGAGTTGGATATGCCCTAAAATTAACATTGAGACTTGCAGAGGTATTCTCAGATCATCTAATTCAGGTCAGAGTTAACCATGATAGAGGCTGGAATAAGGCAGCATTACAATGCCTGTGGATCAATTAAAACTACCATGCAGCTTATAACTATAGTAAGTGGTACTCATAGTTACTATTTGCCTTGATCAAACTTTTTGTTCTTTAGCAACTAAGTCATTTAGCATTTGCCTAGGGTTTTCAATTTATCACTAGCTTACTCAAGGAATAAATATGAATACCTTTCAAGGACCATCAAACCTGTTTATGAAGTACTTACATTGAAACAAAATTACACTATGGAGTTTGCAGAACAATTATCAAAGTATGGAAAATAAGAAAAATGTACACTCTGTAAAGATTTAATGATTAACAATCAAAACTTAATACATACCAAATTAAGTTTCTGCCTGCATTGAAATGGAATAAAGAACTACTCATTTACTCTCAACTAAAACACTTTTCAGCCTACCCTCCCATATAGAGTTATTTGGTTCTGCTCCAGTCAAGTTTCAGGCCTAAGCATTGAAACAACATTGATCACACACTGGTGGAGGCAGGATGAGGGTAAGTGTATCCATCATTGCTTGACCTCTCAACAGCTTTCAATATCATAAATTGTTTCATCCTCCTGGACTAGCTGTGGGTGTTAAGGGTGTACAATCCTGCACCTATTTTCATCCTTTCTTTGGGATAGATTCCAGTTAGCATTAAGAGGGGTACAGCATTAATAGACATCTAGGCCAGAGCATTTCTTTGTGGGATACCATAACACTTGACACTCTCCCTAATCTTATTTAACATCTACATGAAACCATTGGGGGAGGTCATCAATATGTAATGATATTCTGTTGAACATCTCCACCCCAAGCCAAGCAACCAAGATTCTGAGAACTGTGATTTCTGCACAAGGAACAAGTGGCAGCCCTGGCCCGGGGGGCTTTTACACAAACTTCATGCTGACTTGTTTAAAACATTTGGATATCTTAAAGCCAAACTTTGGGCTATCTATGAATAGAAGAATATATAGAACAAAAATATAATAAATAAAAACACAAGAACCAGTAAAACCATAGTCATTATGTTTTAGTCACTTCCCTCCCTATAATGCAGTCTACATGGGGATGCTATTGAAGACCATTCAGAAGCTGCAATTGGTACAAAATGTTTTTTTTTTATTCACCCATATTATTTCTTTGCTATGCTCCCAGTATACTTCTGAGTGCAATTCACAGCTTGGGACCAGGATTCTTAGTGGAGGATTGGTGTTTGTTCAGGCATGGGATCAGGAAGTTGATGAAGTCTAGGTGATTTGTTATTACTTTTGTTTTGTTTGAGCAATGAGAGGCTGAACCAGAGCATGAGTGCAACAATACTTTATTTTACAATAAAGGGCTGACCGTGCTTGCCAAGCCTGGAACTGGCTCGCAGCAATCAGCAACCGGTTGGACCCCGCAGCCTGCTTTTATAGCTGGCTGCTGGGGAGAGCCAACCAATGGGAATGGGGGAATAACGCCCACGTAAAGAGAGTGGACCTGAGTGAGAACTCCTTGAGTCCTCAGGACATAACACCCCTTCCCCCAGATGCGAACATGCATAGTCCTTGAGGTAGACGGGGGGTTGTGTTGGCGCCCGGAGCAGGCGCAACTCGGGAACATTGTCTGTCTGTTCGGTACCAGTCTGTGATGGTCGAGCCGGCATAGTGTCGCCAACACTCTCTCTGGACTGGGCATCCTCGGAACCACCGGGTTGGTTACTGGGGTCGAGTCCTCGTGGGTTGGATCAGGCTGGTCAACTCTCTGGGCGCTGTTGTCCGAGTTTGGGCTGACCGGAGCGACCGCTGGTGCAGACTGGTCGCTGGGCACGATGGGTGGCTGGGCGGCGGATGAGGCGGTTCCCCTTCGACTGGAGACTCTGGATTCTTGTTGGCAAGGGTGCTGAGGCGCCTTCTAAGCTGGTCTATATGTCTCCTCCAGACGCGACCATCCTCCAGCCTGACTCTATACGATCTCGGCCCGGTGATGGCGATGACCTCGCTTGGAATCCAAAGTGGGTCCCCAGCGAAATTCCTTGCGAATATCGGTTCCTGTAACAAAATGTCTAACCCCGACGTAGAAGCGAGGGAGAGTCAGGGCAGTATTGTGGGTGCAATCTGTCCAATACAGTCCTCAGGCGCCGGCCCATCAGAAGTTCCGCTGGGGACTTATTGGTGACTGCACAGGGGTTGAGTGCTGGCTCATCAGGAACCGTGTGAGTTTGTGGTGCCAGTCATCCCTGCCAAACCTAGCGAGGGCCTCTTTGGTGGTCCTGACGGCCCTTTCAGCCAACCCATTACTGGCAGGGTGAAATGGGGCTGTGAAAATGTGGCGAAAATGCCCAGGTTGGCAGTGAAACGGCTGAATTCTACTGATGCGAACTGTGGGCCATTATTGGAGACAATGGAGTCGGGTAGTCCATGTGTAGCAACGAACAGGCGCGTTAACACGTTGGTGATTGCTAGTGTGGTGGTCGTGGATAGCTGTGCCACGTCTATCCATTTGGAATAAGCGTCCACGACCACTAGGAACATCTTTCCATGCACGGGCCTGCCAGATCGATATGGATTCTAGACCAAGGGCGTTGGCGCTCTCCCATCTGGTAGGGGTGGCGATGGGGGGAGCAGGACGGGATTCCTGGCAAATGCTGCAGGAACTTACCCAATTGACAATGTCCTCGTCTAGACCTGGCCACCACACGTAGCTGCGTGCTAATGCCTTCATTCTCACAATGCCGGGGTGTCCCTCGTGCCGCCGCTCCAGGACTCGGGCACGCAGCGAGGTCGGAATGACCACTCGAGAGTGCCCCACAGTAGACAACCCTGCAAACTGGACAGCTCCTGCATGCGAGTCTTAAAGGGTGCGAATTTGTTATCAACGTTGCCTCCCGGCCACCCCTCCTCACCCAGTCGAGCACCTGGGCGAGCGTTTGGTCTGCCTTGGTTTTAGCGGCGATGTCAAGGGCGGTGATGGGCAGGTCCAACTGGGTGATTTCAAAAATGGCGTTGACAGGAGCTGGGTCTTCAGCCGGAGCGGGTAAGGGGCAGCGACTGAGAGCGTCGGCGTGGGATAGAGTTTTGCCCGGGCGATGAATAAGTTTGTATGAGTAGGCCGCTAGGAAAAGTGTCCACCTTGTCATTCTAGGGAAAGGACTTGAGGTGTCTGTTTGTCGCCGCCAGTAGGCCCAGGAGGGGCTTATGGTCGGTGACCAGTTCGAAAAAATGGCCAAAAAGGAATTCGTGAAACTTTTTCACGGCTGCAACAGCTGCTAGGGCTTCCTTGTCTATTTGGCTGTAATTTCGCTCCGTGGCCGAGAGCGTCCTGGAGAAAAAGGCGATGGGGGCCTCGGCGCCATTGGGGAGTCTGTGACTAAGGACCGCCCCAATTCCAAAGGGGATGCGTCTGCTGCCAGTACTAAAGGAAGGTTGGGGTCGAATTGGATGAGTACTGCCTCTGGCGTAAGTAGTGATTTGACGGCATTAAACGCCTGGTCTTCTTTGTGCCCCCAATGCCACGGTGACTTTTTGTCTAGTAATCTGTGTAGGGGTTCGGCTACTGAGGCTTTATGGGGCAAGAAGGATGCATAAAAGTTCAGCAGCCCTAGGAAAGCTTGTAGCTCCGTTTTGAAGGTTGGTGTGGGAGCTTCGTGGATTGCTCTAACCTTGGACTCCAGGGGGTGAATGCCAGAGGCGTCAATTTTATAACCCAGAAAGTCCACCTGTCTAGTGGCAATGGCACATTTTTCTTTTTTTAACTTGAGGCCATGCTGTCTGAACCTTTCTAACACTGCTCGCACTCTCTGGAAGAGTTGGGGTCTGTCCCTGGCCGAGACCAAGATGTCGTCGAAGTAGGGCACTACACCAGGAGGCCCTGTAAAATCCGCCCATGAGGGATTGAAAAATGCCCGGGCAACACTTACGCCAAATTGGAGACGCTTGCATCGGAAGGCACCCCTGTGAGTGACGATGGTCTGAAGTTCCGCTGTTTGGTTATCAACAGGGAACTGCTGATATGCTTGAGACATGTCCAATTTAGCAAAAATACTGCCCGCTCGAATGTGTGCAATAAGTGCTGAATGACGGGCACAGGGTAGGCGCTAACTTGTAAATATTTATTGATTGTTGTCTTGTAGTCCGAGCAAATTCTCAGGCTACCATCTTTTTAAGGGTGTGTGACGATGGGCGTCTCCCACTTGGCGAAATCTGTTGGCTCAATGACCCCTTGTTTTAGTAGTTTATCCAATTCAGCGTCTAGTTTTGGTCGAATAGCAAATGGAACTCTACGTGGTTTTAATCTGATTGGGACTGCCTGGGGGTCAACGGTAAATGAGATGGGGTTCCATTATAACACCCCAGCTCCTCGCTGAACACATCTGCGTAGTCAGCGAATAAGGAGTCAGTGTCTGAGGTTGAGACAGCATGGACTCCTGTTAACCCTAGGCCGAGGTGGGGAAACCAATCGAGCCCCAATAAGGTGGGTAGATTGCCGTTAACTACCACTAGAGGTAGGTGGCCTTTAAAAGCTCTAAAACTGACAAAGAACTTGCCTCTGCCGATCACGGGAATGGCCTTCCCTGGTAGTCCTTCAGACCGAACTGGCATCTCTGAAGCCGGGTAGTAGATAGGCTGGGGTGGAGTCTCTTGAGGGTGTTCCACTGAGATTATTGAGAGCGCTGACCCTGTGTCAACCTCCATGTGGCACGGTTTACCTTCTAGGGAAACGGAGAGAGAAATTTTACTAACAGCGTGGCAAGTACGCCTGGCAAGGCGGTGCGTGTGACAGTTTAATACTTGCCTCTGTGGTCCCGCATGCGAGGACGGGGTCTGTGTGCAGCGCTTTGGGGGCTTGGCAGACTCTCGCGATGTGCCCCTCTTATGGCAGTTTTGCAAGTGGCTCCTTTAAACTTGCAGGTGGCCCTTGATGCGATCCCCCACAGGCTAGGCACAATGTGATGTGCTTGGGTGGACCTGTGTATTCTTGTTTGGCCCCTACCTGCGACCGTCTGTCGTTGGTGAGGCGGTGGGCGCCGTTTTCATCGTTGTGGGTTTCCTCCGCTTCCACCTCTTCGGAATGGACTGGGAACGATGCTGGCTTGGCACTTGGGCCCTGAATTTCGGTGGCTGAGTTCGTTGCTAGCTCGGCTGCTAGGGCCTCCTCGACCGCTTTGCGCGAGGTTGAGGTCTTTTTGCTAGCAGGCGCCTCTGTAGGTTGAGATCCTTGACCCCACAAACTAATTGATCGAGGAGCATGTCCTCTAAGTATGTTCCAAACCCGCAGTGCAGGGCTGCCGTTCTGAGGCGGCCATATATTGATTGATGGTCTCCTTACTTGATTGCTTCCTCATACGGAACGTGAACCTCCTGGCGATTTGTGAAGGCCTGGGAGCGTAGTGGTTAGTGAGGACCTCAAGCAACTCGGACCACGGAACGTTTTCAATTCTCTCGGCGCTACGAGTGCTGCGGCGGTATCGTAAGCGGTGGCTCCGCAGTAGATTAGGAAATAGGATTTTTTCCGATGCTCTCCCGCATCCGCCAAACCGACCACATCGATGTAATGATTGAAGCGGTTCTTATCGACTCCCACTTCTCTTCGTCTGGTTTAAACGCCGGGAATACTGGGTTGGAACTCATGGTGCTGGAACGGCTGTGCAACCTGCGGAAAAAATCTCTCTGGGACTACGGGCGCTCGTGAGTGATATCAGCTCTGGAGAGGTTTTTTGCTACCCTCTCTTTCTCTCTCTGGGTTACCACGTTGGCTGCTAGCCGTTGGAGGTGTCTTGATTCGCGCCAAAAGTGGGCGCTAGTGACTTCCTACAGCGCTGTGCTGTGTCTCCTACTGGCCCGAAATTCAAATGACACCCGTTTGAATTTCGCGCCAAATACAGAGCGGCTGCGGCTCGCAGCGCTTCATTTTCCCTGCAGCGGGGCTAACAAGCGGCTACAGACGCTTCTAACTTTGAATCAGACCGCTTTCTCTGGCTGCGGATCAGCGTTTGCTCTTTTTGATCGTTCGTATTGTTGGCTGACCGCTCTCTCTGGCTGCGGATCAGCGTTTCCCTGTCGCCAGCCGATCACTCTCTCTGGGCTGTAGATCGGTGGCTAGTGACTCAGCGGTTGCAAGGTGCTTCTGGTAGCCATCCCATCCTCGTCGCCAGTGTTTTGTTTGAGCAATGAGAGGCTGAACCAGAGCATGAGTGCAACAATACTTTATTTTACAATAAAGGGCTGACCATGCTTGCCAAGCCTGGAACTGGCTCACAGCAATCAGCAACCGGTTGGACCCCGCAGCCTGCTTTTATAGCTGGCTGCTGGGGAGAGCCAACCAATGGGAATGGGGGAATAACGCCCACGTAAAGAGAGTGGACCTGAGTGAGAACTCCTTGAGTCCTCAGGACATAACAACTTTGATGTTTTTTTTTCAGCTGTCATTGAGTTTTTTCTTTATGTATTAAATGTTTTATAGTTATTTATGTTATTTTAACCCTTAAGCTCTGCTTGCCATTAAATAAATAAATAAAATTCCCTGTAACAGATCTTACTGGATAAATTAAGTTGCATTTTAGGGAACAGCCATATATCAGTGGTACATCATGTGCTTTTCATATCAAAGAAGTACTTCACATGGTAATATAGATAATATTCAGCCTAAAGGATATTATCAAATGATCTTTTTAAATATATGGCAAGTTTTTTGAGAAAGTTGATTTATTTGAACAAATCATTGCCTTCCCACATACCACCAGTCCAAAGGATGAAAGATTGTCAGCTTCCTCATATATACGGAGAAAGAAACAATTGCTAGTAAAGGCATTCAGCATTAAAATAATAAGAGACCGTGCTAGCCAATTATACCCAGAGAGATATGAATGCTAATCTAGTTCAGAATAGCATAAATCAGGTTCATTCAAATCATAAATAGCATGCAGATTTTATTTATTTTTATTCAAACATTTATATAGACATACATACACACACACACACACACACACACACACACACACACACTCAGCACATTCAATTTATGTATAAGATCAAGTACATTGTCTTACTAGGGGGAGAAGGGAACAGAACTTGTGAGAAATCCAGAGGATCAAAACGGAGCCACCATAACCCTCAGCAGTCCATTTGAGAATTGCTCCTCCAGAGAGATAGTATTACTGCATATTGCTAATGATATCATAATTCACAAAAGATAATGAACTGCTAACATTTTCTAATTTGATGGGCTGCAAGAGAAATATTTCTCTGTAATGTTTATAATACTCCTAAGTTTAGATTTCAGACATTAATTTTTATGTGTCATACTTCATGACCACTGCTATCATTGGAGTAAAGCATTAACTTGAAGATATTGCGCTCTTATTTTGATGTTTTGCATTTCTATTTCACCAGCAATAAATCTGTAGAACATATACTGTTGGAAAGTACAATATGACAACACAATGCTTGAGAGGAAATGTAAAGTTTATGTTATCTAAGTATTGATTTCAGATAAAAAAGATATATATTGAAATCTGAATTCTTGGTAAACTGATTTTTATTTACTTCTTTTGGCAACTTTAGTAAATATGTCTATGGATTTATAACTTCCATTATTGTGTTGCACATTTCACCAAACACTAATGTGTTTATTCATTTACAGGTGATAAATTTATACATTTAAAGCCTCCAAATCACAATTCAACGTAAGTTATCAGAGTATAATTCTCCAAACACGTTAATATAGCTTTGTTATACTTGAACATGGCAAACACAAACTTTAAACAGAACTTAATAGTTTACATTGATACAATGCATGAAGATCAGCCATTTCCTCAATATAAAATGTTGGCTTGCATTCTGCAAGCTGTCATCAGATGATGCAGCAATGTTATGTGTTGGGAAGCAACTGTGCAGATTGGGAAAGGAATAAGGATAACTATTGTCAGGCCATCTGTCCAAAAGAAGGGATAGGAAAAAGAGCAGCAGGTATCTTGTTTTATTACTTGGGTCTCCGTTAAGAATGAGATTCAAGGCCAGGCAGTGCCAGGCAGTGCCAACTGGTTAATGGCTTTCTTGTGTGAAGAGCAATTTGGAGTAACTACAGGGTCGATCTGTAAGTCAGTGTTCAAAAATATGAGAGGGGCTAAAGGAAGTAAAATGGGAAATATAGCCTTGTTGGATAAGAGCCCACAAACCTACAGGGCAACAAAATGCTACCTTTCTCTCAATATGATTCACAAAGGAAGACAATAACCTGGAGACATGGAATGAGCAGGTACTGTCTGCAGCAGACAGATCAATGGTTATATCACACAGGGGACTAGTTTGATTCCTGGCCTTTTTGCGCTGCACAAAATAGAGTATCAATTGAACTTAAGAGTGTCAATATCTTTAGAGGTTCACGTTTTCATTGCTAATTTTTCATTGCCACTGGGCTTAGCTAGTCTAGTAAAGAGAAGGACCAGGAGACATATGATAGCAGTCTTCCAATATTTGAGGGGCTGCCACAGGGAAGAAGGGGTCAAGCTATTTTCTAAAGCACCTGTAGGTCAGACAAGGAATAATGAATGGAAAGTGAACAAGGAGAGATTTAACCTGGAAATAAGGAAAAACTTTCTGACAGTGAGAACAATCAACCTATGGAACAGCTTGCCCTCAGACATTGTGGGAGCGCCATCACCTGAGACTTTCAAGAAGAGATTGGACCGCCATTTGTCAGAAATGGTGTAGGGTCTCCCGCTTGGGCGGGGGGTAGGACTAGATGACCTGCAAGGTCCCTTCCAACTTTGATTATCTGTATCCGTATCTCCAGCTGTGCGGCCCGGTTCCACCGGGGGGGGTAGGTACCCCTGATTTAAAGAGTCATTCAGCAGAGACCTATAATTTCAGCATGAGAGTGGTATAAAGAACCAGTTGAAGCAAGGTGATGTCATTATAAGCCCATTTAAATCTATCCAACCAGGAAACAATATCCATAATAATGTTAAATTATTATATAATAGATTAAAATTTGTTGCTAAGTTACCCACCCGTCTTTAGTAGTGCTTTCCTCCCACAGCCCATGCCAACCCTTATTCCCTCATATTAAATGACAACCACTTCTTTCAAAAGGCAGACTAAGGAACTGTTAATAGTTATCATTCTTTCAAAAATTCAGATACACACACACACACACACACACACACACACACTACATTGTTCATTACAATGTGACTCCTTTCCTCCTCTGGAAGACGGGTCATCCTCAACTTCTTCAGATCATCCTCAACTCTCGCCTTATATCCTTCTTTTCTTTACCATGAAAAAAAAGTATTTCTATTTCCTGATGGGATCAATGCTCTTTTTGTTAGACTTGTGGCAGAAATAGAGGCATGGGGCACAGAGGCTACTAATCTCACCAGTGCTGCTCAATTTTACTTCTTCTTTCTGAAATTATCTGGCCCTATCTCACACTCTGGATAGCAAAAGAGTTTTCCATATTAGGTTATTGATGCACAGTAGGAATGTTTCTATAGTTAAAAGAGGGTCTTAAGAGGGTGTGTGTGCGTGTACGTGTGTGTCTTTTCGCTCTCCTCACAATAGAAATATCTTCCTCCAGTCATGTAGAAAATTTTCATTTACTTCAATCTTCCCTCAGGAATGGAAGTTTGGTATTTCTATATAATTTGTATAGAAGGGTAGCACTGTACAAAATGAATTATAAAAACAAGGGAGAGTACTTAGAGACTTAATTGGATTTTTAAAAATTGTAATATAAAATTTAGAATATCTCTTCAAGTTCACTCACAAGTTGTTATTGAACTATGGTATTGAAACTGAACAAGTTAAATACTACTGTATATGATTAAATGGATCCAGCATCTAAACAGGACAATTGTTATATAATAAGAATATCAAACACAAATATTAATTTTTACCATGAATATCACATTTAAATAAAACTGTACAAGATGTTTTACCACTGATATAGTAGTCTAGTTCTGATTGCCAAAATAGATAATCCATTTTCTAAAGATTGTTGATTGTAACAATAAGATCAAGCCATTCTTTCATATTTGATAGTATTGTTATGAATCTCTACAACTCAAAAGATGATTTGTTATAGAATGTAAAAATTTTAAAGGTATAATTTTCTTTCCTGCTAGTTTTCCTTGTTTTAAATATCACCAAACTGTAGATTCCTACAAAGGATATGAAGTGGGCTTGGTATAAGATAACTGCTGCTGAGATATTTTATGCCCTCTTTTTTTTTGGAAATAACATAGAATTCCCTCTTCAAAAGAATAGCAAACTAAACTGATAGTATGCGTCGATGTATAAATAACTTGATATTTGAAAAATAAGTTTGATACAGAATGTAATTCAACTTGGAAAGCATTTTTTGACTATACTTCTACATATGGACTCTAACCGCATCTGAACTTTAGATTTCTTTTAACATAAACTTTAGTAGATTTTGCCTGAATTGTTAAATAAGGATAGAAATTTTTACATTAGATAGAAACATTTGTTTATTGTTTATTTTAACTTATGATTCTTATTACACTGCTTCTCTTATTAATTGTTCAGCATTGACTTGATTTTAATAATGATTGTAACACTAATGTTACTTTGAAAATTTTTTATTCAGTTTTATATAGCATGTAAATCTCTTTTCAATCTTTTTTATATTCTTATTTCTTATTTGTTTTTTTTTCTGGGTTGTGCTTTTAAACATGTATTAATTAAAGTGAAAACAATAGAATTGGCTATCATTTACACCTAATTCAGTCTCTTTCTCTTCATTTCTTTGCATGAAATTTAGGGGATTATTTTTTCAGTGATTAACCTGGATAAATTCCTTGGCCCATCCATCTCTCTTTTTCTTCATTATCAGATATTTATTCTTCTATTGTTCCTTACTAATACGCTACCCTAAATCTGTTTTATAATCCACATCAGTGCACAATCATGCATTGGAGACTGAGAATAATTATATTTTATTACAGTGTCAAGCAACTCCTCCCATTTATATTGCTATTTGTAAGTTATAGCCACAGTCCTGTTGACATTCCCAAGTATCAGTCTTACCAGCTACAAATGATTAAGGAGCATTTAGTAAATCATACCTTGACAATGAGAAATAACAGGGGCATGCCAACAGGGCTGGGATTGCAGAATCCTGTCTTCCCTTTTATATTTCAACCAACAGGCAGCTTCACACCTGGTCTTCATGCCTGTATGGCATTCTCAGGTACTGCAAACCTAAGGCCAAATAAGATGTGTCAAAGCTGCTACTAATCATATAATTTTCTTGCCAAGCTATAAATCACTCATCTGGTACCTGCAAGATAAAGAATGCTTTGCAAATCATATTCCATTGGAAGCTCAGTTGGAAAGTCTACTCCACCAGCCTCTTTTGGCAAAGTCAGCTTTACTTTCTGCCAAGGCTTTTGTTGAGCATCCCTTTTTCAAGCATATTTTCAATGGTCTTTTGTGCCCAATCTGTTTCTGCCAATTTACTTTAGTTCGGCATTTATGGATTTATAAATGAAAATGGTATACGTAACTCACTTTGGAGCCATAAATGATTGTGCCGAGATATCTTGCCATCCTTTTGACTGGAAAGGGACTTTGCCAGCTTCAGCAAGAGATACCAGTCTGCTTGCCAACTCTTTTGCTCTACTTAGGAATGATGGGACAGGTGCTGCCAAAAGATTGGATGAAGTTTACTTTAGAAAGTTGATCCTTTATGCCACTGAGGGATAAGGGACATTCTGGTCAGGAATGTTATTTTAGGACGAGCCTTAAGATGCTGAAATAATCAGAATTATGGTTGACACATTAAATGTGCATCTCCATGATGAAAGTTCTACATGGAAACTTATACCCATAAACTGATATTTTTTTGTTGAGAACCACTTTGGTGTAATAGTTAAGGCACCAGGTTAGAAAACAATGTGAACCCTAGCCCTGTCTTGGGCACAAAACCAGGGCAACTCTCTTTCTCTTTCTCTCAGCCCTATGAAGGAGGCAATGGCAAACCACTTCTGAAAATGTTGTCAAAAAGCTGCAGGGATTAGTCCAGACAATTGCCAGGAATCAACACTGACTCAAAGGGGGGGGGGGGAATCTGATTACCGTATTTTATTTCTCATAAGCAATTAAGAGATCTTCATTTCCCCCATTCACTACAGGTTAACAAAGAAATTTCCAGTTAATAATCAGGAACCTGATAGATAAAAACTCATTTGGATAAATAAATGAGCCATGAATTCACATAAATGAGCCATGGGATCATTTCAGCAGACCTGACACTGAAGCAAAACAACAACAAAAATAATCCTATATTCCTCACTTCCATAATCTCCAATAGAAAGCTACTAAATAGACTTAGCATTACAGAGCCTTCTTTTACTGAAGCTACTCTACACAGAAAGCAATGTAAAAAGCAAATAGAATTGCCCCGAATGCCTATAAAATTAAAATAAATTTTATTCCTGTGTTTTGTTAATAGATCTCTTGTTTTGTCAAGGAAATTTTTAAGGACAATGAAGATGCATAGTTACAATCTGAATGCCAGCACTCATGTCTGTACCAACATATGATAAGTTATCTATATTTATTTTTATGCTACATAGCCGACAAATACTTTTCTTAAGTCAAAAGGACATAATTTAGAATGAAAATGGGTAATATAAAATATATTCTTTTATCCAGCCTATATTTATGTGCCAATGACAGTGAACTGTACCCGAATAAATCCACAAGGATTTATTTCCTATGTATGGCAAAGGCTACTTCAGAGCATTGTAATAATTTGAGAGTAGGAATATAATTGGTAAAGGGAAAAATGTCTAAGAAGCATATCGAGATATCTTGAACACCTTTCTCTTGTAACTTACTGTTCATCCATTTTTTGTTAAAAACTAGCTATTACTGTAACATTGTTTTTAATAAAATATATAATAATGGGCTGTCAAATATTGTGGCATGAACTGATGCTACAGAATATTTAATTGCAGACTGGGGGTGGGGGTGGAGACCGAGCCTTTTGATTTATGAATTCTCTTAGTTTGATGTCACTATGGCTTAGAATGACTGTGGGAATCAACAATAACTCAGGAATTCATCATGAAGTTGAAATGTTTCACTAGGATGCCCACAACTGTGAAACCTTCATCCACCTAGTCATATGCATACTGAGTTTGGTTTGCTGGATTGTTGAGGTAAAACAAACCCTGACCTTGGGGGAAAAAAACCCTAATCTAACGTGGAGCTATATTAATAAAAATAATGACAGCAGTTGTAGATCAGGCAGAATGTACAGATGGGGATGAATGAGGAGACAAGAACCAGCCAGGTCACCTGCCCTTGCTAACTCCCTGGTGATTTGTACATAGCATTTCCTTCACTGTGGTAACATTTCACAATATCCATAGACCAAAAGTAGTTGATTAAATTTTGCAACCCACTGGGTTCCAATGAAAGGAAAATGTGATCCGTAGTAATGTATTTGGGGACTAGTGGATAGGTTGATATGATTGCATCAAGTTGTTTGTTCTCTGTTTCATCTCCAAACATTTTACGATACTTTTTTTTAAGAACTGATGTTCACTTTCTTCCATCCAGTATCCAAGACAGAAACATAACTTTCTGTCATAAATTCAAATGATCTTCCTCGGAAAAATGAAACATAAATAGCCAGGTATAAGATTTGTTCACATAGCTTTTTTCTTTCAATATGGAATGTACCAAAAATTCTTTCAGAGCCATTCCTTTTGCATAATATATATTCTTGTGATAGGTCAATCATGAATTACAATCATCAAGACTACAATCATCAAATCTTATTTGTCACATCATGCATATCACAGCTTATTAGTATCTCAAATTTATTCTCATTTTTCACTACTTGCTGTATTATTATATAGTTGCTGAAACAATTACAGTTTCTATGATGCATTTACCTGTAGATTTCTGGACATCATCCCAAATTTCTACTTGCTTTATTATTTTTCATCATCATACTTCCTTAGCATTTTGCTTGGGGTTTTGCCAAGTTCTCCATCCTCTTGATAACAGTTGCAACGCTCTTGCCAAACTTATTCTGCCTAATCCTCATGAGTTGTATCCCATCTTCTGTGAAGTCTTTCATATTTGATACCATAATTTATGATAAAAAAATCCTTTCCCAATATCACCATCTGCATAGCCAGATGTTCAATTTTAGTACCCCACTTTCTCCTCAAAGGCTTTGACCTTTTACAGAAAGCAGTAATTAAAATATTATATGTGGTCCAAATTCTTTCCTTTCCTACCCAAACTTCATAATCTTGCAAGATTTCTCGCAACCATATTATTACTTCACTTGGTATATTTTATAAATCTAACAGACACTTTAGAGGTCCTTGAATGGACAGACATTGCAAGAATATATACCCTCCAAGATAATGCATCAGTCAGTGAACAGCCACTTTTTTCTTCACAGCAGGTTGTCCCAGATCACCACATGCTCATTTGTCTTTCAGCTGATGGCTCATTCTCTTATGATCAGCTGAACATCCCCAGTTTTTGGTAAAGCATAGAATGGAGCATTTACAACAGGTACTCTAAAAAGAAAACTCTGGAATTATTTGTATAGTTCCATAACAATAAATAAGTCCTTACTCTTCTGATACTGTGTTGTATTTTTCTATAATCCAATCAGTTGTCTCCTTTTACCTTGAGTTTATCTGTGATTATTCTGCTACTTAACAGATCATATTGGATATTTTATTGCTCATTTTACCTCTCGATTCTGCTTCTCAGTTTACAAAGAGTTATATGCAGGGTTATTCTGCTACTTATCAGGTAATATATTTTGGTCTGTATATTTAATTGCTCATTTTAAATAAACAATAATTAAAAACAAATTTTGTAAATATCCTTTCATATCTTTCAGGTTGATATCAGCAAAGTTCTACTGGTACAGCTTGAAACTCTGCTTATGATTCCATTTCTCAACTTGTACAAAATAATTAGAGATGACAAGGATTAATTTATAGATAATTGGATATATCTTAGATACTTGGGAGGGAAAGTTTTAGGGAAAAAAAAAGCTGTGCTACACCATGATCATTAATTCCCTTAGAATTTATATGTCTATCCTAGAGGCAATGAAATCCAACTTATGTCCCAGCTTGATAACAAAGAATCTTGCATATAAGAAGATATTGCATATCACATATATATTCTATATGTGATTGAATTCCTGCATCTTCCACTCCAGTCAATATGATCAATAGCTGGCATCTAAAGCATCTGGAGGATCACAAATTTAATACACAGATTTTATATAATTACTGTAGATCATAGGTATGCCATTAATTCTGTCCTTTCAAAAGGGAGGGAAAGTTTTAGTTCTACAGATGAATCAAACTCTAAACACCACTAAATATTAGTTGTATTATCTGGGAATTCCAATACAGCAATGGCCAGAGAAATGTAGAATCCTACCCTGAAATGAATGGCTGTTAGATGAATCAGAAATTCAATAGACTACTTTTAAGCCAGGGATAGCTACATCTATACATATCTATAATAAACTGTCCAAAACACACAGCTACATCAAAAAGGAAAACAGGAACAACCTCAGGATATCATTGTGAGGTCCACTTGAAATATATATCAATTCTGACAAAAAAATAAAGAGTCATGGTATAAGATTGAAAACTATATAAATTTAATTAATAAATAATTTAAGAAACAAAATGAATTCAACATGTACTGAGGTGTCATACATTGAGTATAGTAACACTCCAGCGATTGTTGCTCAGAGGGATTGATGTGGTTGTAAATGTTGGATAATGTGTTAATATGGCACTTATGTACGACAAATAAGATTCCAAACACAGGGATTTCAGCATGGCTAGAGATGTTACCATTCCAGTTCCTTGTTCAATTTCTCATCATAACTTAAGAATCTGGAGAACAATGCTTTTCCTATGCTCTGCATTTTGACGTCTTGCCAACCATATTTGATATTTCTACATTCTCTTTTGCTTCTGTGCCCATTTCCTAAACACTGTCACACTGCATTGCATATTGATGTGAAAGACATTTAGCAAGATATATGAGCATGTTCTAACACCTTAACCTTTCAGTGCTTTTCCCTTGGCCTCAGTCATTCTACCTCTTTCCTCATAAATTAGTATAAGCTGTTACTAAAATGCAAGACTTGCTCTTTTCTTTGTGGGCTGAAAGTTATAAGCAGCTTCCACTTGGTTTACACAGAGTGGAAACCACAATATAATAGACAGTTGGAAATTACCTTAACCCTACAGGTGAAACTCGAAAAATTAGAATATCATGCAAAAGTTCATTTATTTCAGTAATGCAACTTAAAAGGTGAAACTAATATATGAGATAGACTCATTACATGCAAAGCAAGATAATTCAAGCCGTGATTTGTCATAATTGAGATATTCTAATTTTTTGAGTTTCACCTGTAAGATATGGAAGATTCCCTGTGGCAATACCTAGTTGAACTTGGCTGATTTTCAAAAGCTAAGAAGGACCACCTTAATGAGTATTTGAATGGGGAACCAAGGCTGCAGGTTAGTCTAAGAAGTTAAAATACAAGGCAGTGGAAACCACTAATGTTACTAAGAATGCTACATGTTCCTGTAGTATTAACAAATACTACTTATCTATCTAATCACAGAAGTTGAGCTTAACTTGAGGGAAACTTTATCTTTACCTTTGATAGCAGTTATTATTCATACTTTTCTATTCCTTACAGTTTTGTTAATCCAGCACCCAAAAAGAATAGAATTTTTTTCTCTCCATTCTCATTGCTAGGAGCAGCTGACATTTTAAAAATTGAAATCCAGTAAGTGCTGCGGACTTCCCATTATTTCTGAATATGGGGTAGGGACACATTGGTTGCATAGTAAGAATTTTTGTTTCGGATGGTTATGTCCATAAGTATTCTGACATTTTTAGTTGTCTTGCTCCTATACCTGCAAAAGTTTCCTAATATAAGAAATTAAAGTAGATGAATGTTTATTTATTATGTGATCTCAATGAAAGGAAAACATATTGCCTATATTTAAGAGCATTAGATTGCTATTTAAAAGAGTTACAATATGTCTTTAAAAGAATCACCACCATAATATTTTATTCTACATTTTATTAAATATAGTAAATCATTTTTGTACCTTAGAATACATTATTATTTATATTGGCTTTAAGCAATGAGGTGTTATTAAAGGATTATCAACCAAATTGGGGGGGGGGGATCCTTGCTCATTAGCGTGCCTTTACCAAGAGCTCAATAAACAAGAATTTGCTGATGAAGCTTTTCATGGAATTAACAAGTAAAGGTTCTATTAGTTTTATTTACCACCTACTAATGAGCAAATGACTATGAAATAAGGAGTGAAAGAATTAACTTCAGAACTGGCACTCCTAGTGAGAGTCTGTCCTTGAGAGAAGAAACTAGGATCTTTAAAAATTAAAGAAATTAAAATCCGTAATATCCATTATGCCTTGCAATACATGTTTATTCAGAAGCAAGAGGCATTAATCAGAAACAAAAGAGTTCAGGAGAGTAGCCTCCTGAAATTCTACATGCTATTCAATGTAATCATATAACCTCAAAGCAGGTTCTGAATCCTTCTTGGCATCTCCCAGGGTAATAATAGCAATAGCATTTAGACTATTATACTGCTTCGTAATGCTTTACAGCACTCTCTGAGCAGTTTACAGAATCAGCATATTATCCCCAACAATCTGGGTCCTCATTTTACCAATCTCAGAAGGATGAAAGGCTGAGTCAACTGTGAGCCAGTCAGTGTTGAACTGTGAGCAGAATTAATCTGCCATACTGCATTCTAACCACTGCGCCACCACAGCTCAGTAACCGAGAATATCTAAGTTCTGGATCTCTTTTTTATAATTCAGTTTTATTTTCTTTCATCACTGTTGGACTGTTTCCTATTGTCTCTGAGACCAGTATAGCAAACATGAAACTGAGAATCCACAATTACATCATGTTCTTCATTTGTGGAGAAATTATTATTAGGTTTTCTAAATAGAATTGCTCACTTTATCTCCCAGCATTTTTGTTATGCAGAAATTTTATTTTATTTATTTTTAAAAAAACAAGCAATCCATATATCAAGTATTTAAATATCCAACACAATATTTTTGTTAGAATTCTACCAGTTTAGCTAGTTATTTTGGGATAGAATTTTGATGAATCAAGAACAGTATAATGAACCCAGATGAAAAAAGAAATGGGCTGATACAAATGTCACATATTAATGAACAAATACATTAAAAATATGTATCAACCTTTTAACTAAAATGCAGAGAGGAGCAATAAAAGTCAGGACTGAAGAAATGGAGAAAAATGACAATATGAAATTGATCTAGACAGATGTCCAATGAACCCTGCATTCCGTTAGAAATATTACCTCACAAAATTGAGGGTGCCTCATTATGAAGCACTGTTAAACGTGTCACACATTGTATGTATGTATGTATGTATGTATGTATGTATGTATGTAATATTTCACCAGAGTGCATTTGTTGGTAGAACAATAAGATATTGGTTAGAAAGCCTGAATCATGCAACAGCATATGAAAAAAGTCGTTTACCTTTCAACAATGATTTTATTTCTTCTCTGTTTAGATGGCAAGTAGAATTGCCAATGTACAGAATGACCTCTGTAGCTCAGCTTTTCTCAGCACCCTGTTAGGCACAGATGACCCAGGATAATATTTATTTTCACACTATGACAAGCGTTTCTTGGTGATTTCTAGAAAAGCATTTGAGGTCAAAAGCACAGTAATGATTCTTTTTTAAAACAAAGAGCACCTGCAAACTAAGCTTCTGGGCCGAAGGATTCAGAATCTTACAAGTGGGGTCAACAATGTATCGCCCAGTCAAGCTCAAATGCCTTTAATAAGCACAAATCCAGTAGCTATCGTTTTTCTTACCGTATAATGTTAGTTAGATAAGCCTACTGGATATCACTTGTAGTTGGAGCAAAACAGTAATTTTCTTATCTTTAGTAGCATCTAGCCACGTATTCAAAAGCAGCATCTTATGATCTCAAAAATGTTAAGATTTAATATGAGACTTCAGAAAATATTGAAATGGAAGGTCAAGTTGCCAGTGCACAAGACAGAAGAAGCTTGAACACAAACCAGTAAGTACAGAAATAAACATTATAATCTGAAAATAAACATACATCCCCAAAATGTGGGCCTGGCATAAAGTACAGAGGCACAGCTGTGTTATGGAGGAGGAAGCAGAGAAACTAAAATAAAGCTGCACCAAAAGAAGAGAAATGCAGCAAATTCTGAAATAGTAGTACCTTTTTGATGTTTTCTTGGCTTCCCAGTGCTATTTAGTTAAAAACAATTTGAGTGATCCTTGAATGACCCAATGATTAAAAAAAATCCTTATAGAACTGACATATTTGTCAGTTTGAAATGATTGACTCATTTTATTATTCCCAGCTCTGTTTGGAAGTGGCTCCCAAATAAGCCATTTTCACACAATTGGGAAATCATCTAAAATGCATCACATTTTAGGAAGTTGCTGGTCTCCTTCTACTTTTGTTTTAAAAAAGTGGGAAAGGGAAATAAATTGTTCTCAATTGATTTAGATCTTTGCCATGGAGACATATGAGAGTTTGCCATAGTAAACATTAAAAATATTATATTATTAGCCTACACATAACATTGAATATTCATATCCATGCTTTGGAAACCCCATCTAATCCCAATGTGTTAATACAATGCATGATTACTAAAGGCATTTATAGCATTTATAGTTAATATGATCATCTTCTAAAGTATAAGGCTGCTTTCACATACAGTGTGCTAAGATTACAAATAAAACTAACATGCTTCAAACAATTGATTATTGATACTCTTTTATGATGAATTCTTGATAAAGGGCATTTATATTTGATACAGAGGGGTTTATGATAACAGCACTAGACAGTAATTGGCAAATATATTACAGAAATTTCATGTCTATTTTCAAATGAATTATAGACTCCTATTTGAAAATTGACATAAAGCAGCATTAAGTTATTGTAATTGGCAACAGACACATGCAATACAAGCACTGTTTGGTGGTGTTAAAGAAGTTAACATTTAGCAATAAAGTTGTTAAATTTAATAATCTTTTAGATTAAAGTAGCATTTTGCATTTGGCAATATCCAATGCTCAGTAACTAACAAGTGACAGTATTTGAGCACATATATGCTTATTTATTAAAAAATTTAAACCATCTGATGGTCAAAACTCTCTAGGTGGTTTGCAATAAATTATTTATAATAAATGAGATTTGCCATAGCAATAAATAGTTTATATGATTGGGATGGCTAACTTTCACTGTAGATCACCAGTTATTTGCCTTTATTTAAAAACAAAAACAATAAACAGACTAGAAACCAAAAAACAATGAGTTCCAGTCCTGTTTTATGCATGAAAGCCAACTGGATGACTTTAGGCCAGTTCCTCTCAACCCAAGCCACTTGAAAGGGTGGTTACTGTGGAGAAAATAGGAGCAGAAAGGAGTGTTAATATGTTTGTTGCCTTGAATGATTTAAAAAATAAATAAAGGTGGAACAAAAAAATTTTTGCATAATGCATATAAGCCCATATTCAGATATATAATTGTGTGAATACATGTGTAGAGATAAATAATAATAGTGTTAATGGATTAAATTCTTTGGCCAGGACAAGAGGAATTTTTGGCCTACCAAATAATGTTGGAATATAATTCCCACTATTCCTGATCATTGGCTATGCTGATGGGAATTATTAGTAACCACAATCCAACCATATTGAAAAAAATCATATTGAAAAAAATCAGAGGTTTCAACCCCAATTTTGATATTTAAATGCAAACCAATTGACGCATTTAGAAAGGACAGTAGAAATGAAATATAATTATTTCATCAAGCGGGCAAGTTTCAGTGTTCAGTCCTAAACTTCATAAGTTGAACTCCGAGATCAAATGTTGCCATCAAAATCCAATTTCCAGGGTGATCTAATTTTAAAATTTTACTCTGCTTCAGTATCTTAGGGGCAAAAAAATATTTTAATGAAGATGAGTCACCCAAACATAAGATTAAAAAAAAAAATAAGGAAATGCAGGTGGATTTGATTTTGTAGAGTTTAATTTTATGATGCTTCAGGCAGATTCGGACAGAAAACATTCTCCATGCAGTGCAGATTGGTTTGGGCAGTGAATTGCCTGGGTCCTCTTACATCCTTTACGCCGTTGTTTAACAGAAGGAGTGATGGAGAAGACCAGCACAATTAGCACCATCTGTAGGTAGTATGAGAAACTGTTGCTCCTGTTCACCAACATGAGATGGCTTTTGCCTCCTGGACAAAATGAAAACTCTTACTAGTTGTTTTCTTTCAGACAAAATCAAATCTCTTTATAGCCATAGCCTTTAAGGTAAAGTCAAATAACTCTTCTAGCCACATCAGAACAACATCAGAAAATCGCCATCAGAGGATTAGAGAAATGATTCCAGTAACACAAATTCAATAGTCTTCTCACTATTTAAGGGAGAAATCCTTGAGGCTGTTGCTGCAATGCTGCATGCCTTTGTTCAGCCCCGAAAGAGCAGAATTCCCAGCAATGCTCCCTTCTTCATAAAAGCTGCTACTTCAGATTGCAAATCTGCATTGCATATAATTCAAATTGACAGCAAAAGAAGGCTGCTTTTCCCTTATTCCCAACTCTTTGACAGACAATTCACATTATCACTAGTACACAGATGGAGCTACTAGGTAGCATTTGCAGATGGCATCGAAAGGATGGCTGCTAAGTCATTAGTAAAACATATACCTGCACTCATGCCTGTCAAAAACACCTTAGTACCAATTCTGTCCAATCTCTCACTTATATTTCATTTACACATATTGACAAAAATATATCCAAAGAGCATGTCTAGCTGTAATTTCTTATACTTTTTTCCTATATATTTACTTAAGCTCTAAGAAAATCATGATGGGCCCTGTTTGAAGTTGGCCCACCTGCTAAAGAAAGAAAACAAAATACTCAGGAGAAGTTTTTTGTTAGCAGTAACAGCTGCCCTCCCCTCATTAAAGAATATACCCTCTCCAGTGACGTTCACCTACTTTGTTGGGGGCACAACAAAAGATTGTTACACTTTTCATTCCATTAGGCCTTTTAATATCTTCAATTTATGTTGGTATATTGTGCTTTAAGTATAATGAGATATGTTTAAATGTGATACTAATTATTTTTTAGCCACTGCTGATTTATGCTACGGCTAAGTTTTCATTTATTGTATGTGTTCTTAATTTGATTTATACAGATTTTATTTGAGGTTTGTGTTTGTTGTTTTCTAAGCAATTTAGCTGTAAGGCAATTTAATAAATAGGTAAATTAATATCTATGTTTCTGGATAAACAGAAAGCAGTTCTGTTATCTGAATAAAAATCCATTCAAGCTACAGCACTTACATACATTAACCATACATTCTGTCTGTTTTAGGTAATATCTATATTACACAGATCATCGGTCACATTACTGGTTAATCTTTGTTTGGGGCTTAAATGGTAGTAATGTGTTCCTTGTGTTCTATAGGACCTATCATTCAACACCATCAATCATAATATGCATGTCCAGCACCTATGAAGATGGATGTTGACACTGTCAACTTTTTTATTAGTGGGAAATTTCATCCAGTAATTATAGAAGAAGAAAGATCAACCTTATACTACTACATGTATAGTACTGGAAGATTCAAGCAGTTATTTTACAACATCAGTGCTATTATGAAATGTCACAAAGCAGAAGCCCTGTTTTCTTTCAGTAAGAATTTAAGGGGCCCAGATGCAAGCACAGAGCACTGCTGTTTGCATATATTTATTTTCGTTTTGTCTCCCTGTTACACTATAAGAATTAAAGGAACTTTGAAAAGTAGGAATGTGCCAAATTGTTGCAACTGAACCATGGGAAACTCAAAACATTTCTTCTGAAGTGTGAAATACCCCATTTCCCAAGTACAAAACCTGTTCCAAAGCAAAAGAGGCTGTTTTGAGCATTTTTCACATTCAAAAGCAGCTATTTCACATCTGAAACTTGAGGTTTTTCACATTCTATTCTCTTCTTTTTATTATTTAATACTGGCATGAACCCAGAGGGAAAGTTTATTTGCTGTTCAGGATATAATATCAGGAATATGCTGATGATGCCCAGTTTCACATTGCCACCCTGGGAGGCTATGAAGACAAAACAGGTTGAAGCTGAATGCATGCAAGATGGAATTGCTATTTATAAAGTAACGTTCTTGCTCAATTATGATGTCATGTCTCAAGCATTATTGCTGAGATAGTAAGTTGATACCATGAATGTCCTTTTGGAGTCACAGTAGACAAATAGAAGCTATGGCTAGAGGGCCTCTTGCCCAGCTTTCAGCCAGTGCATAGTTGCAATCCCTTTGGGGATACAAGGAATTTGCAATAACAATTTATGTTATGCTACTGCAATGCAATATTCACAGGGCTGCCTTTAAAGCAATGGCCCCAAACCTTTTTTGTGCCATGGCCCAGTACCGGCATCACAAAATGATCCGCGGCCCGGTACCGGCATCAGCACGCATGAAAAGGCAAGGCAAGCCGAGCGATCGGCCAGCCAGCCATCCCCCACTTCTCCCTGCCACCTTCAACTCCTCCGTTGTACCTTTGTCGATGGGCTTCACTTCGGGACGGCTTCGGGACGGTCACTCGGCTCACCTTGCCTTGGGTGCTGAAAGAATCCTCGCTCCTTAGTTTCATTCGAAACCCCCCCTTCGATGAAACTAAGGAGCGAGGATTCCTTCAGGACCCAAACGCCACTTTCCAACCAGAAAAGCTCACCCGGAAGCACTTTCTCATCAAACAAGATGGCAGCGCCCAGCAAACCGGTGGCCCGGTAGGAAATGTTCCACGGACCGGTAATGGTCCGCGGCCCGGTGGTTGGGGACCCCTGTTTTAAAGAACATTCAAAAGCTACAATTGTTACAAAATGTAGTGGACCATTTGTTGGAGTGTGTACATCATCACACAGGCATTATACCTGTGCACAAGACTCCCAGTAGATATGCAGATGCAGTTCCCAGAAGGGCCTTTGCACTGTTTCATCTTGTGTACCAATTTTGGCTTTTCTGGAATAGCAAGCAGGCTTTATGCACAGTCAGTTAAACAGTTAAACCCTTGGGTTATTAAATTTTACTGTACATGGCACAGCCCCTGAGGTCCACTAAGAAACTTAGCTGGTCAATCATTTTCTTTTTACTTTATTTCAGTTGATTTTATGCCACTTCAATCAAAAAGTGAATGCATTAACTGAGTGTAACACAATGTAATCCTGGTTAACAGCCTGCAATTCAAGGTGCTAGTTGTTATGTTTAAGGCTGTACATCAAAGATTGCCTGGCTTATTACTCATCCCCAACCACTCAAGGAAAGAGAGCTTGTTGAGAATCCCTTTGTCAAAAAAACCCAATTCAGCAACCTCCTTGTGGGAACAAATAGAAGGAAACATACAAACTAAATTACGTGAGGAAAAAGAAGAAAGAAGGATTGATTGTATCTGAAGCAAGATGCTTCAAAGGAATACTTCTTTGTCAGAAGACTGAAAAAAATAAATGAAATAACCTGCTAACATACTTACAATATACTCAACAAGTTTCAGGCGTGAACTCATTATATAATTTGAAATAAGAACTATATACAAGAAATCCACATGTACAAAAATACAAAACAGGACTATGTAAGGAGACAAGCTTATTATTTATCTTATTTATTTGTCAAACATGTACAAGATAACAAGTATGAACATAAGCAAGAACAAAGGAAGGAAATACAGATTAAATGAGGACAGTAAGACAGGGATGGTAGGCACGCTGGTGCACTTATGCACGCCCCCTTTAAGGACCTCTTAGGAATGGGGTGAGGTCCACGGTAGACAGTTTGCAGTTGAAACTGTGAGGGATTGAGGCTGTAACAATGGAGTTGGATAGGGCGTTCCAGGCATTGACCACTCTGTTGCTGAAGTTGTACTTTCTGCAATTGAGTTTGGAGCGGTTTATCTTGAGTTTGTATCGGTTGTTTGCCCCTGTATTATTGTGATTGAAGCTGAAGAAGTCATTGACAGGCAAGATGTTATAGCAGACAATTTTGTGAACTATGCTTAGATTGGACTGCAGGTAGCATAGTTCTAGATTGTCCAGGCCCAAACCTTCGAGCCTGGAGACATAGGGAATTATATTTTGAATGGAGGAGTAGAGTACTTTTCTCAAGAAATACCTCTGAACTTGCTCAATTGTGTTAATGTCAGATATACAGGGCGGGTTTCAGGCAGATGAGCTGTATTTGAGAATTGGTCTGGCAAAGGTTTTGTATGCCCTAGTTAATAGCTCATAATTCAACAATTGTGAAGAAGCTTCACAAAATAAGGTTAACAACTCTTAAAGCCTTTTTGGCAATGCTGTTACAGTGAGCTCTGGGGCTTAGATCATTTGAGATAAGTACTCCTAGGTCCTTGACAGAGTGAGGGTAGTCTATGACATCATTACCACCTAACTTGTATTTGGTGTTCTGATTTTTTTTTGCCAATTGTAGGACAGAGCTATTGTTAGTTGAAATTTGTCTTACACATAGTCAGGGTCACTTTGTAGGGCAGCAGCATTGTCAGTGGTGTTAAATAATTTTATGTCATTGGCAAAGAGGATGCAGCTGCTTTTAATGTTGTCACATAGGTCACTGATGTAAAGCAGAAAGTGTGTGGGTCCTAAGACACTGCCTTGGGGGACACTGCTAGTAACTGGTGCTGGATTTGATAGGACCTTCCCTATTTTGAGCATTTATTGCCTGTTTGACAGGAATGTGTCTATGCACTTGTGCAGGGGTCCGGAGATGCCGTAAGAACTAAGTTTCAGCAGTAGTTTGTTTTGCAGAAGTTTATGTAAATTGTGCCTATTGCTTTACCCTGTTATAGAAGTGTAGTCCAAATGTTTCTGCAGTGTAGGAATTGCAGATTACATGACAATTTTTTTCTGAAACCAAAATGCTTGTTAGAAAGTAGGTTGTTTGTTTCTAAGTGTAGGGTGATGGATTGGTTTATAATTGATTCCATGACTTTACAGGTGACGCAACACCATGAGATTATTGATCTATGTAAATGCCATCGATTTTACTCACATAGAGTTTTTTATGTGTTCCAGTGTAACTTGAAACCTGTTGAATATACTGTTATTTATTTTTCTCGTCCTCTGATGAGGGAGCATCCCCACAAAATGACTTCATCATTTTGGTGCTTTCAAATCCACTCCTGTTGATTGCCTGGATATGTTCCTGCAGTTTTCAAAATTTTGAAGGGGACTCGCCATTGCCTTTTTCCTAGACCTGAGACAGAACCAAGGCCACCCACTTGGCTTTGTACCTAAGACAGGACTAGAACTCATAATCTCCTGACTTCTAGCTTGGTGTTTTATCCACTACACCAAGCTGCCTCAAAACATATTGGAATTCAAATCCCTTTCATGCCAATCCCTTTCTCTTCCTCTTATAGAATAGACTACCCCATCCTTAGTTTGCTCCTGAAGAGATATGAAAACATAGCTGTTCAGGAAAGTATTTAAGGACAAATGACTATTACTGTACCCCACTTGTGGCACATCTGTTTGGCTGCTGTCAATGACCATAAGCTGTTGTTTGTTTTAATTCTATGTCATATTGGTTGCATAAGCTGCTTAGAGCCTGTCAGAACAAAGTGGTGTAGAAATCCAACTAAATGAACAGTGGCCTTCCCCCCAAAAAGCATGAAAAACTGAATACTTCCAAGGGCATTAGTGATTGATGTTTGTCTTCTTGGTGTTTTTATGGTGATCTTGAGATAACATTTTGTTCTTACTGTGGGATTAGCCCAGTGATGACACTTGATTATGTGCTGCATGTGGATATATGCCAACATAGACTCACAGAGATCCTTTATTGATTGGTCAACATAATTCACAGAAAAAGCAAGCTTTCCCTGTACATTCCATAGCTTTCCCTGACATAGGATGGCATATTTGTGTGTTATTTCATTCAAAATTTGTTATTTGAATTTCATTCATGAAATGTGCATAAACTATAGTACTAATGGAGACAAAGCTTGACAGCCCCAACACTAAAGAACAAAAACTGATAAATTAGATTCTCTGTATAAATAAAAAGCAAGCAGTTCTCCAAGCTCCCATAGCAGAGAAGCCTAGAATTAAGACAGTTCCTATTTATAGCACTATGATTAGAAACTCTCCACTTCAAAGTTTTTATTCCCTTTATCCATTTATAAGGCCATAACGCAGTTGGACTAGAACTAAATAGCCCAGTGTCCCACAGATCTCACCAGAACCTAATGTGCCATTCAGATACAGTTAAATTAGTAATAGACAGCAGTCTGTGCTCCACAGGACTTTTTCTGCCTCAGAAAACACTCTTTAGTCCCCACTTCCACTCTCTTCATGGCTTAGGCAGTAGAGAACCAAAGGGGAAAAGAACCAGCTTGGATACAGCAGAAAGCTCTTACCATTCTCAGCTTATTGTTTCTTGCTGTATATCCTGAGGGGTAAAGTTGGCAGAAACAGGCTTTATCATGAGGAATACCAGAACAATTCTGCAAAGAGGAACTAAAAGGCTGAGCAGCCATGAAATGCATATGATTTCCCTTTAAGTTCTTGCAGAACATGCTGCAGTTAGGATGATTATGTGAGTATTTCTACGATCAGCATTTTTCTGTTAATGTAGATGTGATTGTCTATGCTCTCTTGAGATGTCCGGCACTTCTATTTGAGACAATGTGAGTATGACTTGAGAGATGGAGGTTAAAAGCTAGGCTGCCTTATAGAGACTTCTATACAGCCAGTGACATGGTTGTAAAGTTCTCCATAGTGTCCCTCTAAAGGAGAAGGTTGGTAAAGATGATAGAACTTGCTGAAAAATATTGACCTGTTTGATTATAGAAAAGACTATATATAGAAAACTTAGAAATATATATATATAAATATATATATATATATATATATATATATATATATATATATATATATTCAGTTGGTAATAATAAATATATTATATATATATTATATATTATATATATTAAATATATTATTATTACCAACTGGAAACTCCTTATGGACTTTACGTGTAAAACAGAAAAAAATGAATTTATGATCTATGGTTTTGATGATTAGATAGACTAAATTATAGGCAGAAGAGAGTCATGATATAACTTTAGAGAAAGGGGTAAATCTGAAAAGATGATGAGAAGTCATTTATTTAAATCTTTTTTTTCTTTTCTATTTTTCTTCCATCTTTTTTCTTTTTGCAATTTAACTTTCTCTTTTATTTCTTCCTTTTTTCATACTCTGTTCTAGTTTGTATAATTTTGAAACATTATGAAATCATTTTGAATCATTGTGAAAGCATCCAATTAATTGCAAACAAGAGTGAGCAGACCAGATCAATTTCAGATGAACTGTAAAGAACAAAAAGTTGATATTTTCTTAAAGTTGAAATTTGTAAATATAAATAATTTTTGTTGCCAGCTTATGAAAAAGAAATTGGACAACCATGGTATAAGGTCTCCTGTTAGAATAGGGGGTTGGATTAGAAAATTTCCAAGGTACTTCCAACCCTTCTATGTTCTATGAATATGTGTTGTATTATTTTTACTCTTGTTTTTAAACTTTTAGAAAAAATAAAGGGGGAGAGAAGGAATGTTGGTGACTCACTGCTGATGCCGCTTTGCAGAATGGTAATCCCTTTTAAGCATCCTGTATCAACAGTCAGCAAAATGCTTTCCTCTTCTTGACAAATCCCTGCCGTGTTCTGCTGACCACAGAATTTCAAGTCTTTGACAAGTTAAAGTACCTCCCACAGGGACAAGCCCACTACATTTTGTGAGCTGTATAATGGAGAAAACATTGTAACTCATTAAAATCTGATTGTATTTGTATACATCTCACATACCAACTTAATGAAAGAAGAGGAAAGACTTCAGTTGTTTCTTTTTCCACTATCTCCAACCTTCCAGATGCATGAAATTATAACTTCCGTCATGCCTGGCCAGTGGCAAGCTGGATAGCATAATACAGATTGGTGGCATTCACAGAAAAGGTTCATAAAAATCAAGATGGCAGTCACAGCAGCATCATTTAATCCTGGGGGCACCGTGGTTAAAGTGCAGTATTGCAGGCGAATTCTGCTGACAGCCTGAAGTTTGATCTGATGTGGCTCATGGTTGACTCAGATCGGTAAAATGAGGACCCAGATTGCTGTGGGCAATATGCAAAAAATGTTTACACTGTGAACTGCTCAGAGAGTGCTGTAAAGTGCTATGGGGTGGTATATAAGCCTAAATGCTATTGCTGTTAAAGTCCCACATCTTATATTTGTAAATCAATTCTAACTGCCCTGTTTGGCATCAAGTAGTTAATCTCTGGGCATTAAGCACTGCAAGATGCATTGCTTAGGAATCTGCTGTTTCTATCAGCTTAAGGGAAATAACATGTTTTCTTCAGCATGCACTAAAACTAATTGGAGCTAGGACCAACTATGGGAAAGATTTCAGGATTTTAAAGAGTGACATGGGTTTCTTGAATCTCAATATAACTTAAAGATTTGGTGTTAACCTTAATATCTCCCTCTTCCCCAATTATTTAATATTTTTAAAACGATTAAAAACTGGGGTTTACCACCTCTGGTTTTGGGTTCTCAAAAATCTATCAAGTTATTGGGACCTCTAAATTGTACTTTCTGCATCCCTGGCTAGGCTATAGTGTTTGGTTTTTTTTTTAGTCTTTATTTATTCAATAGCCCACAATTTTATGTATTTGTATGTGGTTCTGACTATAAACAAGAATGATGCAAGGCTTATAAATGGCTAGATTCAAAGATGTGTGATCCCTGAAATGCTCTCCTTCATTTATTGATCTCCTTCAGCTTTGAGGCAACTGCACAGTAAAATTGAGTTTCAGTGGTACACAAAGCATGATTGCTTGCAGAAACTGCAGACCCAACATCCTCCTCAATGCCCATGGACTTCCCAATACATTTCTAGAAACATTACAAGAGTTAATGTGACATAAGATTGCCTAGTTTTGTGAGATTTCAGGGTTCTCGTGGAAGTTCATATGGGTTTTTAATGTTCCTATCCAAGATCTCCTCAGATTTCAAGGAGACACGGCTAAAATTCCTAAAATCTGAACGTTTAATGAGATTTTAAATAATTCTTTTTAAAAATATTATATCCTGGAGAATGCACCAGACCTACTGCACAAGGCGATCTGATGATACACAGCGCTTTAAGATAGCAATATTGTAATAAATATTCAGAGAACCTAACACTGCTACTCTTGTGTTATTGCTATATTAGTATCTTTATCATTCCTTGTCACAACCTGCTGTGGAAAGGAGGACTTATTTTTACTGATACATGATGAATGAGAAAAATGCATTAAGAGACTGCTGAGATATGGTATGGGAAGCTGAATGGCTGAATCACCTAGTATCGATCTTCTTTTATGGACCAAGATTTTGTTTGTCAAACATCTACAGAGCAGGCACAAATCTACAGCTGAAACTTTTACTGGCAGGAAGATACAAAAATGGGAGATGCTCCAACTGTTGATTTTTTTCCCCATCACAGGTAGCTATTGAAGTCTCAGAGCTGCTGTCTATTAACAGATGGTACTTCTATATTTCAGCAGATATATATTTAGAATACTCACTGAAGCAGAGCCCATTCTTATAATTTTACCAGGCTGTGAGTTTATATCATACCACCATCACTGTAGTAATGTGAAGTCTGTCTTGATTTGTGTTGTATATTGTCACAGAGACGGCTGGATGACACTATCAATCCCTTGTGCAGAAATGCTCTTAAGACATGATACAACTAAGGCAGTTTGAAATGCCTCAAAACAAGCTTTGTTCATCCCACAAAACAAACTATATGAATTGAACAACAAAGACTGAAGTGCCATCTACTGGAGTTGTAAGCATTCGCACAAAGTTGGAACTCTTCTCAGATTTCTTTTACCATGATACGTCATTGGTTGGATGGAAAAGTGGGATATAATGGGTTTGTAAAGCATGGCTTGTTAACTAACATCTTTTCTGCAGCCTCCACAATCCCATCATTCTGGATGAGACCTGATTTTCAGCCTTATTTTTTTCCTTTTTTTCTTTTCTTTTCTGTTCTTTTCTTTCTTTCTTTCTTTTTTTGATGCAGGGGATATTTGCTTATTTTAGAGTTTGCTGAGGACGAAGAGAATAGGGTAGACCCTCACAAACATGAGTTATGGAGTTCCACCCTTGCTATGCCATCTATATGTATGTTGAAATTAATAGAAGTTATGGATTCCCACAGTAGATTAAAAAGGATTAGGTTTGGGTTAAAATTTTAACTCTTAGCATTTTAATGTTTATACTGTTTTATGTTTTAATGCTTTATTGTACACTACTGAGAGCCACTCTTTGAGGGATATGGGCAGTTCATAAATGTGAGGGAGGGAGGGAAGGAGGGAGGGAGGGAGGGAAGGAAGGAAGGAAGGAAGGAAGGAAGGAAGGAAGGAAGGAAGGAAGGAAGGAAGGAAGTAAAGAGAAAAGAAAAGAAAAGAAAAGAAAAGAAAAGACTCAAATATAGGTTGAGACAAAGAACACACAGTTCTATACAACCTCAAAAAAGATTTTTAACTTTAAGTTCCCAGTTTTTGATACAGGTTCTTATGTTAGCAAAATAGCTAATTTAAGTGTCACCATAAATAATCAAAACATAAATATTTATCCACTGGCATTAAAATTTGGTCAAAGGAATAAACGAAAGAGGAGAGAAATATACACGTACACACATACACACACATATGTAATCATGACTTGATTGTGTGTTCAGGATACCTGTACTTCCTACAGGGGATGAAGCCCATGTCTGTTGCATTTTATGCTTTCCTTATACTTCTTACTGAGGCAAAGTAAAGGTCAAGGTAAAGGTTCCCCCACACATACGTGCTAGTCATTTCTGGTTCTAGGGCCAGTGCTCATCTCCATTTCTTAGCCAAAAAGCCAGCGCTGTCTGAAGACATCTCCATGGTCATGTGGCCAGCATGACTAAATGCTGAAGGCACACGGAGCACTGTTAACCTCTCACCAACGTGGTCCCTATTTTTCTACTTGCATTTTGTATGTGCTTTCCAACTGTTAGGTTGGCAGGAGCTGGGACATGAGCTTACTCCATTACACAGCGCTAGGGATTTGAACTGCTGAACTGTCGACCTTCTGATCGACAAGCTCAGCATCTTAGCCTCTGAGCCACCGTGTCCCACTGAGGCAAAGTAGCTAAATCTATAAATTTTACATTCTATAAAGTTCAAAGAGGTGGAATTTACACACTCAGTAGTTTGTACATTCATGCCTCCCTAAGAAAGACTAATTATTTTGATAGCAGGTTTGATTTGTGTGGGTAATAATGCCCCCCAAATCCCATTTGAGGCTCTTAGCATTCATAGATGGTGACAGAAAAATGATTTTTCCAACTATAAAAATGAAAGCAGAAGTTACACTTGGAGGCACTCTCATTTCCATGTAGACTTTTGTAGGACAACAATTCATCATGACATATGCTCATTGCATCAGATGTCAGGAGACAAATATGTATAGCTACGGTTTGCATTGTGACATAATCACACATATATAAACCATGTTTCCATCATTGTGCCTTATTATGGATATCTATACATTCCTACCTTTTCATTTCCTCAAAATAGTCAGCTGGATATATTTTTTTTAACAATGGAAAATGAGAATGGTTTAGATTGTCCCTAAACCTCAGGGAAAAATGGCGTAAATATTAGACATTTCAATAATATTACCTCTGTTTCAGTGGTGATCAACGGATTGTGTTTCAGCTCCTGTCCTTAGGATACTTACCTACTGATATTACAAGTATCTGGGACAAATTCTAACATAATTCTCTATCTCTCTGCAATGCCCTGCAAACTGCTAGTCTTTTGCAAATAGTTGTAATAATGAATCCAGCTTAGACTGTGCAATTAAAAAAGCTTAAGCAAGATTTATAGCAGGATTATATCTGCAGGGTATTGTCAATGCCTAACATTTGGACACTATGTGGTCCTTAAAAATAAGCAATTACAAGAAGCTTGATGTGCTGTATAAACATATAAACACAGACGCTTTTGCACAAAATTGGAAAATATACCTCTTCTGATTAATATAGCAGATGGAGAGAGAGGAGGAAACCACATGCACAAATATCTATCAACAAAGCTTTTAAAGAACCAATCCTATTTGTCAAAAAATCTCTGGAAGCTGAAAAGCAATTCTGCAGGTTTTCCCAAGGTCTGTATCCATGGCTGAATTGTCATCTTTTGTATCAGCTCTATTCTGATGCTTTAAGTGGCAAACTGACCTAAAGAAATTTAGTAGACTAAGATGTTTCTGTCAAAGAGATATTGTAAGAAAATAATTTTACCTGCTAATATGTATGCCCTTAGGCAGCTCTTAAAGACTCAAGAATAGAGATAATAAAAATAAGATAACAATTCTGTCTTATGCAGGTTATGTTTTATAACAAATTTACTCAAGTTTACATATACAAAGATTAAAAATTTAGATTAAAAATGAATATTAACTAATAAAACTATAAAAAAGAAAAATGCAGAGAGAAAAAGGAAAAAATAAAAGGAATAGGTAAAGAAAAAAGATATATAAAGAAATGATTTCTCATTTCATCAAGACAAATGTAACTTCAATAACTTATCACTTTCTCTGATATTACAACAAAAAATCCTTTCCTACCATATCTTATCTATAAACAAATTTTAAAGCCTTATCATTCAGTCATAGTCAGCAAATGTCCACTAAAAGTTAACAGGAATAACATATCTATTTTAACCTTAATCAAATAAACCACTTTTATATTTCTTTACTTTTAAGACAATAGCTTATCACTTTCTCTAAAAATACAAATTATAGCTTCTTCTTATATCTTATCTCTTATCTATGAACAAATCTTTAAAGCCTGTCATTCAATCCTGATAAGAAAAATCCACTAAGAGCTAACAGAAATCACAACACATAGATTTTAACCTTCATCAAATAAGTGGACTGAAGATAGCTCCATGGAGAACAGAATCAACTATTTGATAGGATCCATCAAAAGAATCAGCTCCTTGGAATTCCTCTCCAGAACCAAGGAGAAGACCCAAGATTGTCCACTCAATGATTTTGGAAAGTTATAAACTTATAAATTGATTAAGAGTCCATATGGATTTGTAATAAGATTTTGAAATTAATTACAAGAACCCTTCCTGTGGGTTGTTTAAATTCTATAAAAATATTAAGATTTTGAAACTAACTACCCTTCCTGTGGGAAAATGTTTTTGATTAGGGGGGAAATGATAGTAGGGAACTTTGAAAGTTGGACACTAGAGGGAACCAAAAAGAATTAAAGATTATAATTAATCTTTAACTAATATAGAATGGAGCAAATTCAATGATATTTGGGAACAATGCACTCAGAAATTACTTTTAAGATTATCTGACATCGTTAAAAATGCATTTAAAAGCTATGATAGAAGAGAACAAATTGATATTGAGGCTGTTTCGAATATGGAATTAATAATGACACCTTACAAGTATAAAATGAAAAAAGCTATACACTAAAAGAGAATATACATAGCTCAGGGTTGAACTATGGAGTGGTGTTCTCTGAACTTGGTTGCTTGCTTGCAGACATTTCATGACCCGATTAGGTAACATCTTCAGTATTAGGGAGTGTGAGGTGTGCTCCTTGTTTATATGCAGTAGCTTACTCTGCCAGTGTTGATGAGATTTGGTTTTCCGGCACACATGCCCCAAAGTAACATGGTTGGCATTTCGTATGTGTATAGGAGATCATAGGGTAGAGCAGGTTTATTGTGCTTTCAGAAGAACAATAAATCTTTCTAGATTTATAAAGAGCCTGCATAAGACCTGAAAAGCATCAATCAGGTCTTATGGAATAAGAAGCCTGCAAGAAATGCTAATGTTCACTGTTTCTTCAACCCAAGTCAAACTGGCTAAGAAGGACAGTGCCCAGTAAGTAGAAGGGAAGGTGTATGTTCACACCAACCTGAAGTAACCAATAGTATCTGGCCAGAACCATCTCATCAACTGCATTATCAGTGATATACATCAGTGAAGATGGAAACATTGTTGTAAATTTGGAACAACTAAGGATGATTTTAAATTGCCTCAGACATGGGTTGGGGATGAGAGAAAGCCAAATAAAGTAGTTATTGTGACCATTTTAATATAATCACTTTTCTGTTCACAGAGCAATTAAATGTTTTTAAAAGTCAGCATGTACCCATAAAGGAGAACTTCCATTTAATAGACCATGTCCAGTTGAATTATGACAGGAAATAGAATGTATACCCAATTGTTAGACAATCTATGGGTTATCACCATTTTAAATACCTTAAGACAGCAATGTGGTTGCATTTCAAGAAATATAAGACTTCCAAAGATCCTTCTAAGCAACCCAATTTATAACAATAACTTCCTTGTCTCCTTCATACATTATCATTTTTATTCAATATATCTAATGGGAACCAATTATTCATTCAATTAATACTTTCAACACAGTGTCTGTAAATACATTATCCTGAAGCTTTGTAATGACATACTGTGACTTCCAAGGATATAAATTTACATACCATTCTCCCTGGATTTCTGGATGAAGGCTTCTACTCCACTTTCACCATAGCTCCCTTCAGAAGCTAAAGTTGAAACATAATTCCACTTGAATGCTTTAACAATGTCTACCATAGCCTGGGCTTGGTAAGTATCAGAGGGGACAACGCGGGAAAAGTAGTCATATCTACTGTTGTCACTCAGGTCAGGGGCTGTAGAAGCATAGCTTATCTGAGGAATCTGTGAAAATAAAAGGTCAAATCACAACATTAAACAGTAGAATAAGACTTAGACATCCCTAAACCATATCCTACTTTTCTAATGGATTAGAAACACTAAATAAATAGACAATGAAATTTAATAAGTCAGAGCTAAGACAGATTAACAACTGCATTGGATTTAAGGAGTTCCCTATATTCCACCAGATTTAAGTCATAATTTGTTGTCACAACATCTGACAACATCAATCACTCCCTGATACTGAGGAAGAAGATTAGACCAGGAATAAGTAACCCAGCACCATCTACACATGCTAGACTACAATGTTTACAGTACAATCCACTCCCATTTGTCCAATTAGCTGAAATAAATGAGAGCCAATATTTATTTATTTATTGAATTTATACCTATTCACTCAAGGCAACTCAAGGAGGCTTACAGAATGTAAATCTATATTTAAAACAAAAACAACAACAATAAAAACTAACAAAAAGTACAATAGAACAAAATCTGGGGGGACATAAATAAAAAATCACACACACACCCAAACTACCCACACACACACACCCTGATGACAGCAGATTACACAAGCTCCATCCCGCTCTGGGTTCCCCAGGCCCGCTGGCAGAACCAGGTCTTTAGTGCTTTCGGGAAGAGTATTAGAGAGGGGCCCATCCTAATCTCTGGGGGAATGATGTTTCAGAGAGAAGGCCACCACGGAGAAGGCCCTTCTTCTGGGTCCCACCAGGTATATCTCTCTCAGGGATGGGACCCGCAGCATTCCCTACCTCCTCGCTCTAATGGGTCAGGCAGATGTGACCAGCAAGAGATGGTCCCTCAGATATCCTAAGGATGAACTGGGGTGGTTTTTTTTTTTCCCTTCAGTTGAATTTCTTCTTTTTAAGGTGCATACATCGGGTTTTTGTATGTTTGTAGGTAGAGCAGGCTAACTGATTTCTGGAGATTCAATCAAAAGGGGCTCCATGCGCTGCATAAAATGAGAGGTTTGGAACCTGCATGTGGCCTGGGTCTCCAGATGCCTCTTTTATAAAAGTCAATTGGCAGATAACCATTTCCCGCTTGCATGAATGCCAGTTTAGATATCCTTCTCTGTCCCTCATGTTATTATGGCTGTTAATAAGGATACTGGAAGGCTCCATTGATTATCACTCAGTAGCTGCAGCCTCTTCTAGATTCTGCACTTTTATAAGTCAGCTCTGATACCAATTACAGTGGTTAGAAAAGTTTGCTAACAGTTTTTAAAGCTCGGTAAAGAGAGCATTTTTTCCCATTGTACCTTTATTAAAGACCAGAAATCTACCCCAATTTATGATGGGAGTAACTAGACAATTGTTTTGCTGTCACAAAAATTAGAAACCGTGCCCTCTGAGTTTCAACTTTAGAAACTCTGATTTGTTGATCTCAGCAGTGAGATTGACTCAGCCCACTGTCTTGACTATTTTTTGCTTGTTTATTTTGCTGCTGACATTTTTTTCCAAAGAAGCAAAAGGGAATCATGACGTTTCTACATATACAATCTCTACTTCTATATTGACCTACATTAAAGGAAAATCAGACTAATACTATTAGCTTCCTTTTAGTTTCTAAAAGTCTTATTGATTTGAAATAACTATCTGATATTTCTTATTCAAGCTTCTGAACAAAAAAAAACCCAAAATATAACTTGACTTTTAGCAATTAATTGCTACCGTTGAACGGTTTGTCCTTTAATTCTCATATCAAAAAACTTGCCCACCACTAACTATTTATTGCCATTATATGTTTTTTTTATCAAACTGTCTCAGAAAAAAATACATACTAAATAGTATCTAATATTAATACAATAACAATTCCATAATCAAATATTATCAAATATGATATAGCAATGGGCATCTTTCAAAGAACTCTGAGTTCTTTGCAAGCTATTGAGAATCCCTCCCCACTCCCATACACACATACTTTTTTTCCATTAGAGATGGAGTTCTTGCATCCCTCACTACTAATATCCTATGCCAATACATAGCAACATCTAAATGTAAGGTGTGTTCCAGGGCATTCTGAATGCACAACTGAAAATGTTGTGCCTAAAATTGTGCCTATAAGAATTGGAGTCATCCCATAAATAACATCCTGGAATCTTTTGTGGAGATGTAGCAGTATGAAACATGAGGAGATAAAGAGCATAATATAGGTTTTCCAAATATTTTTAAATATTAAGAATCACTGAATGTCAATTCAGTGCATCATCTGTCTGCTACTGCAAAATACCAACAAATAGTCAACTGTTGAAAACCAAATATAATTGAATGTGAGATATGCAGAAAGCCTGAAGAAATTTTCAGCTGGGAACAAAATCTGAAGAATATTTACCATCAAAATTCACAGGGAGAACTTTGAAAGAAATTTTTAGGAAAAAGCCCTGAGTTTGTATGAGTTTGTATACCTAGATGTTGTGGCTCCGGGCTTGGATTCAGCTCCTGTGACTGATATGAGTTCAAGTGAGGAGGACATGGCAGAAAAATATGTGCCGGCATGGCTCAGTGATTGGACTAGTAACCAGGATGAGGAGATGGACGTGACAAAGGAAGACAGACCTGATGTATTAGAATTGTCAGGACCTTTGACCTCCTCTGGTTCCTTATCTGATCAACAGCCAGGAATGGCTGACAGGGAAGTTTTGAGAGAGTCTTCTAGTGGAGATGAGAACTTGGAAAATTTGTGGTTAAATGTAAGGAACAGAAGATGTTTGAGAAGGCAAACTCAGCTGGTACGAAAGAGGAGGGCGAGTCAGTAAATTAGCACGTTGCCTCAATGAGTATAAAAGGACACAGATGGCTGGTAGAATTTGCCAGGAACAAAGTGACTTATTGAGTGAGGACGTTACAGCAAGAAGCTCTGAGACTTGAGATTTATTGCCAGGACTGGTTTGCTGGACAGAGCAAAGACTTATGCTGTGGATTGAGATTTCTGCCAGCCGTTATCTTGTAGGACTTCTTTCTGTTTGATTTAATTTTGAAACGGCTGCTTTCTGTTTTGTTTGTTTGAATTTTGAAGGGGAGTCATAACATCTAGAGACCACATAGTTAATTAATTATGAAGCATAATAAAATTTATAACCAAGACTTCATTTCCATAGCAGTTATTCAAACATACATTATTATTGACAATATTTAGATTGATGCTCCAACCTAAATCTTTATATTTCTGAGTAGGTAATATCCTTTTTCATTGATTGAGATAGATCACTCCTATTTCATTTTATTCATGGAGAACCAAAGTTATTGCTTAAGCAATTAACCCCAAATTATCAAATGACCTTCAAAATCCAGACTAAGGGGCATTGCAAGAAATCCTCAGGTTATGTCCATTCATTCAGCAACCATTCAAAGTTACAAGGATACTGACTAAGGTAGACTTAAAACCAGCCTTTAGAATCTCAGCCATTGCAGCACCCCTGCAATAAAGTGATCAAAATCTGGGCATTTGTTGCCCAGCTTACAATTATGACATTGCTGTGGTCATCTAACTAGGATTTCCAATATTCCCTAATGGTTTCCCATCAATGAGGAAGCCAGGAGGACACAAAAATCATGGTCATATGACATCTTCACTTAACGATCCATGTGGTCTTCACTTAACGATGGCAACCAGAACTGCCTTTACTAAGCAATATTGTCACATGATATTACACTTTATGACCATGTTGTTTAGAAATGACAACTCTAGTCCCAATTGCCAAAGTCTACCTGTATTATAATTGGTCAATCATACCATTGAATATAATTAATTTAGATTAACTCGGTTAGCAAAATCGTACTAAGTTATGGTTGGCCAGTATTTATGTTAAGCAAGATAAGTAGTTAGCATTTCTCAATGGGATATTTTGGAAATGATTGGAGATCTTTCTTCAGTATTCTGAATAGCAAAACTATTCAAAACAAAAATATTCTAAAAATTGGTGTTTAACAGATAATACAATTGGGTTGTATTATGTCAGTTATGTCAGTGCTGCTGCACATAGATATGTACTTGTAGAACAGAACAAGTTGAATCAATTATATCACACATCACTTACTATGCAGCCCAGTTTATGAAAATGTCATGCTTGAAACGGTTAATTTTCATACTTGTTGATTTTAAGGAAGTTTTTGAAATAATTGAATTGGCTTCATTCTATTAATGCACAAAACTAACAATCAAATTTTAACCTGCTGGGAGACAACCAAGAAATCCCAGGTGTATAGGAAACAAAATCCTAATAGAAGGCTATTACAGATCATTTCAATATTGTTGTTAAGAAAAATTATGTGATTATATCTGTGAAGTCACCAGGAGCAGAACTTAACTTGAGGAAGTCTTTAGGTATTAATTATGTGAAAAAACAGTAAAATTCATCTTAACAAAATGGCAGAGAACAACAATAACAATAAATACAATGAAATTAAGATAGGAGAAAAACTGTTATTTGTTCTCCTATCCCAGTTTGGGTCTAGTTGCATTTGTGCTGGTTTATGACCACAATAAATCTTTGATTAAAGTACAAAAACTTTTGAATATCACCAATCATCATCTAGATAATGGCACAGCAAATCCAGATAATATAGTCACCAAACATGTGCTATCATATGTTCAGAAAATACATAACTGAAAGGGGAAGAGTGAATAAAAAAAGGCTCTGGGAAGATGAAGACTGAACATTGCATGAAGAAACTGGATGAGGAAGCACTCTTGAAGAAGATGAGCTCTAGCAACACCCCGCTGGGGACGGTGGCTTTGCTACAAGAGAAGCAGAAAGCCCAGAAGACGCCGTACATTGTGCTCAGTGGCAGTGGGAAGAGCATGAACGCAAACACCACCATGAAGTGAAGCACCAGCTTCCTGTCACCGGTGGGAATGCTTTGGATGCAGTTCTCCTTGCAGGATGCACAAGGACCACCTCCATTCCTTGCTTCTGGTGGGAATCTTGTTCATGGGGCCTTTGCTCACCAATCTTCTATGTATATAGTTGTGGGGCTGAGTTTTTAAGCAACTTTTTGTATCACTGTGTGAAACCAAATTGCTGTAATTTAAAAAAAAAAAAACCAAAACAGCCAGCATAACAGGAATAGAGGGAAAAGTCTAAGTGTTTCCACAAAAAGTGAAAATGAAAAAGAGCTGGCCAACCAAGTAGAGGAGAAGTCAGGCCAACATCAGTTTCTTACATCTCTTGTTCAGTACTCACAAGAGATATTGGTTTGCCTGGTGAAAATGACATAAAAGGGCAGCCTAATAAAAGAGGAAAGCAGTGATGGCAATGGAACCATAGATTAGAACAGATGACACTGGCCTACCCAGTTGCGTGGGGAAGACTTACATTTCTCCACTAGCAACTTATAACATTCTTTCAAGTCAACCAATCATTGCTGTGTCCAAAATAACAGTAATGAAGACAGCCTTTATATCACTTCAGCAATGGCTTGGTGCTGAAGTGATATAAAGAAATTTATATCTAGGGAAACCTACAAGCTTTCAGTGGGGAAATGTCTTAGCCTAAAGCTTGCTGAAGCACAGTCTTGGAATGGAAGCTCAGTACAGTATTAAAAGCTCTTATCAATGAAGCGGTAAATAGCTCTCTTAAATTAATTACAATTGTCTCACACTGAATTGTGAATTAGAGTGATTTAGCACCAAAGGGGGGTTACATCACTTAACATTTATAGTGCACTTTACATTGGCAGTACGTTTGGCAGGCAGTCATAAATTTCAGTGATGAAGATTACTGAAAAGACTTATTCAGTCACTATAACTTCCCTCTTGGATGCTATAGAAGGTATTAAAACAACATCCCTGTCTCATCTCATATTCTTCTATTTTTATGATATATTTTCTATTCAAGAAAATGATTATGGTTCTTCATGGAATGTCCTACAATGTGTCAGCCAATGGTCCAAATATAACCAGTTATAAGCCAAACATAAACGAAGTAAGGAGTCCCCAGACCAAATGCAGAATATCTCAATGTTTGAAACAAATTGCAGAATACATGTGACCAATCAAAGAAAGAGAGCTAAAAGGGTATTAAGTGCAGATTCTAAAATGATTTGGTCATATTTCAGTCTTTCCTAGGGAAATAAAGTAATAAATTAAGTTTATATTTTAAGCAAAAGATTTGAAGAATACTCTCCAACAGAACCTCTTTTATCCTGAAATATAAACAGGACATTCTCTCTGCAAAAGATAAAATGTAGAGGTCACAACAGTTTCTAAAAAATAGAGGACACTAAGGCTCACCTTTTTCCTTTGTTTTGTTTATAAAATGCAACTATAAAGATTACAATCTGAAATAGAAGAGTATACTTAACCCTTTCACCTCAAGCTGTTTTCTATTAGAAACCTGTTTTGGGAAAAATAGAACTACACTTATATTTTCTTTTGCAAGAAGAAAAGTAGCTGATGGTAATATCCCCATTATGCCATTCTTCCACTTCACATGGCAGTCTTTGTGATTACAAAACCCCAATTATAGGAAAAATGTGACATGTGACTTAGATATAAAGGAAATAAAATCTATAGCCATAACCGCTATTCTCCTTTGGTGTCTGCAGCAATGTTCATATTTTTTTAACAACCTCCCATTCTTCTGAGTTAATGAAGACTGTTTGCAGATAAGTGGGACACAAATAAACTAGCAGAGGCTGTGCCTTACTTGATCAATATTTGTAAACCATGCCAAAGAAGCAGCCCATTGAGAGGAAGAATGACATACAAGTGAGAGTAGATGATGATGATGATGACAGCATCCATTCAGTCATGTCTGACTCTTGGCAATTCTCCACATCTAGTTGTTCTATACGCTGGCTTGTCAACTTTGATGGTGTCCAGACACCGTGTTCTTTGGAGACCTGGTTCCAAACAAACTCTTCCAAACATAATTGATTTCTCTAGTGAATTCTCCTTCATGACATAGCCAAAATAAGTGAGGTACTATTTTGTTATTTTTCTTTCCAGTGACATGTTTGGTGTTATGCACTCCAGTGGAAAAAGAGATTTGCCTCATGACAGTACTGTGTTAGGTTGAGCTCAAAGTTATTTTCTCATAGCCATGCTACCAGCCCCAGATAATTATACTTTCTTTTGATTATGTTTATTTATATAAGACTTGACTGTTGCTTGAAATGTTGTAGTAACTAGCTCAAATGAGACCATACACAATGTATCTCAGTCTCTACATTTTGAAAATAGCAAGTACATAGGCACCTTCGAGATTGTTGTCAGGTGCATCAAATAAGCTGCAGAGGAAGCCTTGCATGTTGTGTGGCACTGGTTGATTGGATGCTGCCTGGCACCCTGAATCTAAGGAAGAAACCCTTTTCCATTCTTGGACAACATCCAAGAACAGCTAGAATCTGTACAGAAGCCCACACTATTTTTAAAAGGAGTGAGACACTAAAGCCTAATGTTTTCTTGTATGTTACATCATCTTTGAAAGCTGAATAAGAGTGGTTTGAATTATAAACAGTGAAAAGAAAGCATCAAAGAAACTGCAGGGCCAGAAGAGAGGAATATTATACAAGTGTACAATAGCGTACAAGTGTACAAGTGGCAAAATCCATCCATGGTCTTGCCATGTTAGATGCTCAGGATAAGGAAAAAATAGAGGTATTGGGCCACTGGCTTTTCTCCATCTTAGCTCCTTCCTCTCTGCAGTAGTTTTCTCTAACTATATGGCTACTTCATAGGCATTAAAAAGAGGAGGAGGAAGCAGAAGATAAAATCCATGTGACTGGCTAATAGAGAAGCAGAAAAATGAGCACAATGTGCACAGGATATGATCAAAACAGTCAAGATGTCAGCTTTGACAGTGTGGCTGAAAGCTCTGCCTATTTTATATTTGTGCAGCATGTGTTGCATATGAAAAGCAGGTGAAGCATCCATATTACCACCAAAGTCAACCTTGATGATTTTTACCCTACATGGCAGATGCCCGTGAATCCAGCCATCATCCCTTGCTCCATCTTCAAGGAAAAAAGAGTAATGGCTCTACAGAGATGGTGGCAAAATGACCATTTCCAAATGAAGAACTGGAGAAGGAAGGTTGAAATACTATCTGCCCAATTATCCTGCAGCTCTTCAAAAAATATTTAGATGTAGAGCCCAAAGAAATGCAAAAAGGTTGGGGGGGTTGCACAAAATGTGATAGAAAGCATTCTACATTTGTTTGCTTTTTACTTCTGATGGAAATAATTGGAAATCAGAAATAGGACAAATCATCATATTAAGAGTATTCAAATTATGAACTTGTTTTCTGTTTGTTCAATATAGAAAAGTAAAAGATAAAGATGATAATAATCAGAAATGTTAAATGAGAGAAAACTATCTTAGATTTCCAGCTGGGGTTCTACAAAGGTTTTCATCACATTAGAAAGTAAATAAAGCAGAAGAGAGAGGAACTATCTGGCTAGTGTTGAAGCTAAGATGACTGTATTTAGTTGCACCCTGAAGAAGGAATGTAAAGGGAAAGGTTTCTGTCTGGAATCTATTAGAAACATACTACAGGTACTCCTCATTTATCAGCTGCCTCATTTAATGACCATTCAAAGTTTTGATGGTGTAAAAAACACTTTTGCAAACAAACTTTGCATGTATGACTTCTCAGCATCTCATGGTCATGTGATTGCCATTTGTGGTTCACAACCAGCTTCTAACAAGTAGAGTTAATTCAGGAAGCAGAAGTAAAATTGCAGGTTATGGTCATTGATAGTTTACTGAATGACCAAATGTGAAGTGACATAATTAGCCTATTATGGTCACATGATTTTTCAACTTAGTGACTGCAGGGCTTAACGATAGAGTTGTTGGTACCAACTGTGATTACTTAATGAAGACTACTTGACTCTGTTAGATATCCTGAAGGTTTTAGACAGAGCTTAGGACTTTCCTTAGGACTATAGTGGGAATGAAGGGCAGCCTTTCTAGATTCAGCATCAGGAGCCATCTTTGTTCACCCCATCACCACCACCACTGTTCATTTTACATTTGGTATGATGGAATCTTGTGTTCTATTTATTCCACATGTGTAAATATATTAGCATGTTGTAAGAAAAAGGAAAACCACTCATATGGTCCTTTAAAAATTAACACATTTTAATATGGCAACAAAAGCTTACGCCTTCATAAATTTGGTGTTTGAGGTATCTAGAGGAAACTTTTCTTTTTAACATTCTGACTGGGTTAATAAAGCTCCTGTGGAAATAATAAATATTTAAACTTTAATTAAGTCATTGTGATGTTATCTTCCAACAACTGCACAGAGAGTGCACAATTCTGTCCCTTCGAAAAATTCCAAATTAGGAAACCTAACAGATCAAGACTCCTGTATGTATTCCATCCTCTATCATAGTAGTTCTCCTATAGAAGAAAGTTTTTGGTTTTCCCTTTTCATTATTTTATTTAAGCTGATGGTTTGTCTCTCTGTTCTCCAACTGAATATTTTTCAAAAATATTTTCCCATTGCTGCTTAACTCCCTTTTCTTATTTATTTCCCTCTTTTTATTCCATCTCCCACTCTTTCCCTATTAAATGTGATGCCAGCATTGTAAGTAGAGAACTGCACCTGAATGCTAAAAGAATCTTGTAGACTTTTCTAACTACCTGCAGAGAAAGAGAGGGAGGGAGGAGGGGGAGAACCTTTATCAAAGCACAATTGGGATTATTATATGTGACAATCTGCTTTGTGCTCTATTCCAAGAGGCTGTGATCTGCTTATTAGGTATCTGTGACCAAGACTATTTAATGTGATGCTTGATTAAAGCTCTGCTCAGACAATAAAGCTCTGATGTGTTAACGATTTCTTTGGAGATGGGGCACCTTGTTTTCTCCTTCTCTCTTTTCCCCTGCTCCATCCATCCTTTTCTACAGAATCTGAAGTAATGGGATTTATCCAAGCTAAAACACTGCATTATGCAGACATTTGAAAGGAATGGTCATGGATTACAAGCAATTATTAATCATTACTAATCAAGCATTACAATGGATGTGAGGACCCAAAGCTGGAACATGCTTTGGAGCAGATATGCTGAACTTATGCTGCACCTTCTTAAAGAAATTGCATGCTTTCTTTACTTCTATAATAGACATAAAATGGTAAAGGTAAAAGAGTCCCTACAGATTTAACTCTGCTAGTTCAGAGGTTCTGAACAGCAGGTTCTGACCAGTTCTGGAGAACCGATAGCAGAAATTTTGAGTAGTTTGGAGAACCGGCAAATACCACCTCTGACTAGAGATTTTACAGTATCCTTCCCCTGCCGCAGCCACCAAGCCACGCCCACAGAACCGGTAGTAAAAAAAAATTAAACCCACCATTGCACTAGTTGTTGCCGACTCTAGAGAGAAGTGCTCATCTCCATTTCAAGGCCATTCACCCAGGAGTGTCTGAAGACATTTCTGCAGCATGATGTCACAGAATGATGTTACCTTCCCAACAACGTATTTCTATTAATTTGCTCGCATTTTCATGCTTTCAAACTGCTAGGCTGGCAGGAGCTGGAGTGAGGACTCCGCATATGATGGTTTCTGTGGGGATGTGTTTGGGAGCTGAAACCAAGGTCCTTTCAAAAGGATTCAACTTTGCTGTCACTCCCAAACACATCCCCACAGAAACCATCATATGCGGAGTTGAAACCAGCCTGACCAAAACCAACCCTGACGATGCTAACAAAATCAGACTCGAAATCACCAACATCCTCTGCACTAGCAAACCACCCAAAAGCAACTTATCCAAAGAAGAACAAACTGCACTACTTAACCTGAAAGAAGACACCAGCATAATAATCCTACCAGCAGACAAGGGCAACGCGACAGTGGTTATGAACACATCTGACTACCAAACCAAGTTAACCAACCTACTCCAAGACCCCACATACAAACCCCTAAAGACAGACCCCACCACCTACCTAGAAAAAACTACCAAATCCAAAATAAAAGCCTCCCCCATCAGTGAAGAAATCCAGCAAAGAATCATACCCAGAGAGAAATCATCCAGATGCCCTAAGCTTTATGGTCTCCCCAAGATACACAAAGAAGGAATCCCACTCAGACCAATAGTCAGCTCCATAGGCTCACCTCTACAAAACCTGGCCAAATTTCTCGCCAAACAACTACAACCCTATGCAGAATCCATCAACTCACACGTAAGAAACTCATTCCAGTTCATCGAGATCATAAAGAAACAAAACTTACAACCCAGTGACCTACTAGTAAGCTTCGATGTCATATCCCTCTTCACCCAAGTGCCAATAAAAGAAGCCTTGACAGCCATCCAAAACAAATACAACCCCCCCAAGCATATCCTAGATCTGACCAACCACTGCCTATCCAATACATACTTCACCTACAATGGACAAAAATACAAACAAATAGAAGGAGCACCCATGGGATCACCCCTCTCACCTGTCATCACAAACCTCTACATGGAACACTTTGAAACACAAGCTCTAGAAAAATACGACCACAAACCCAAACTCTGGCTCAGATATGTAGATGACACCTTCATAATCTGGCCACATGGGAAAGAAAAACTGAACAACTTCCTCACACACCTCAACAGCCTACACCCCAAAATACAATTCACCATGGAAACAGAAGCCAACAATCAACTTCCCTTCCTAGATGTCTTGGTATACAAAAGATCCAATGGCTCCCTAGGACACACCATCTACCAGAAGAAAACACATACAAACCGCTATCTACATGCACTCTCACACCACCACCCAGCACAGATCAATTCCATAGCCAAGACACTCATCTCCAGAACAAAATGCTTAGCCGATGAACAACACCAAAAAACCGAACTACACACTCTCACCAACGTACTTACAGCCAATGGATTCCAAAGAAAGAAGATTACCCACCTAATCCAAAAAGAAACCCCAACCAAAATCCAAGACAGAGAACAAGAAAACGGCAAAGCCCTCCTCCCATATATAAAAGGCACTACAGACAAAATCAGCAAGATCCTCCAAAAACACAACATCAAAACAGAATTCTGCACAAACAGAAAAATATCCACCATCCTAAGAAACCCCAAAGACAAAATCGAATTAGAAAACCAAGGAGTATACAAAATCCCCTGCACTGCCTGCCCTACCACATACATTGGACAAACTAACAGAAGAATAAGTGCACGCATTGAAGAACATAAGAACTCAATCAAAAAGAAGAAACGACCTCTTCCCTGGTCCAACACCTCAAAGCCACAGGACATGAAATTGATTTTAAAAATACCAGAACTATCGCCAAAACCGAACACTTCAACAGCAGAATAATCAGAGAAGCCATAGAGATAGAAAAACGCCCACACAGCATGAACAAACGAGATGACACCTCCCGCCTTCCAGCCATTTGGAAACCCGCCCTCATGAACAGACGAGTACCTAACATGAAGAATGACACCAGACCCACACCCATGAGAGCCACACAAGATGCCACCACCACACCTCCATGTAGAAAACAGACTCACATCCACTCAGAAGATGAGACACGACCACAGACTAGAAGCTGCACTGCAGCTGCATCACTACCCACTTCAAACCCCTCCGAGCCATACATGAAGCAAACCGACACCCACTATGAAGATGCAGCACGACCACGAACTCGAAGCCAAACAGCAAGATCACAGCTCACCAACTCAAATCCCCCAGCAACTAAGACTAACCTGAGCACAACCAAGCCCCACCTGAACAGAACACGCCTTCAACCAATCAGAACACGGCCAACCCCCCAACCAATCAGAACACAGCCAAACCTCCTACCAATGAGAACTCACCCCCACCCAATCAGAACACAGCCAGGGCCCCACCCAATCAAGTCCCACCCCCACTAGCAGTTAAAAGGAAGAAGCAGCTGCAATCTCACATCACTCTGAGAAGCACAGAGCTGAAGACAGAAGCCTGAAGATGATGAATGAGACTTCATCGAAACGTTGCCTAGATACTTTGAATCTTACGCGGGAGAAAACCCGAACAACCAAAGATCCACATACAAATACCCATGAGAACCTCAGAAAACATATATATATATATATATATATATATATATATATATATATATATATATATATATATATATATATATATATATATACATACATACATACATACATGCATACGAATTAAGAGGCGTCAACACCACATCCGTTCCTGAGTTTTGTCACACCTTATCCCTTATGCCTAAGGGAAAAATTCTTGTTCTTTGCACTCTCTACTCTGCTTTCAGTGTGCCAGTGTGGGAAATATCCATAACTGTACAGTGAAATGTTGGTACAATTAGAAAGCAGATGAGACTAATAAAGATAGTCCTTTAAAGAGGGGGAAGGGGAAGAGTAATACTTTATTAGATCCTGCAAGTATTTCGTATAATAACTCCAGAAGCATACAGGACCAACTACGAATGAGAATGCTTTGTATGTGAATGCATATATTAGTGGGAAAGTAGTACAGGTACCATATTATACATTGCAAGCATGGATTTATTGAAGGGAGAAAAGTTAAAAATACCTCTTTATCACTTTAAAAACTTGGTACATTAAGGAATCAGACATGACAAAATGGAAAGGTCAAAAAGAGAATGGTAGATAAAGATAACAATTAGCACTCTATCACCCGCTTGGTTCGTTCTATAATATAATTAGTTTCAAATCTATTTTGCCAATGCTTTTACTTCTGTAAAGCACTATGAGACTGAAGCAGATTCAGCAGATTTAACTAATCCAAAGGAATTAACAACTATACCAGAAGGATTTAATTTCTTTTTATCATATTTATTCCCAAGCAATCAAAAATCATGGAGAGGAAAGAGGCCATTTAAGCCATATGTTCAACCTCCTGTTCATATCAGGAATTAAAATTAAAGCATACAGACCAATGCATCTCCTGAACATATCCAATGAACTCACCACTGAATAGAAAGTGACATGTTTGTTTTTTAGCTGACATAAGGTAGACCAAATCAAGAAACAGAAATTACAATAAATATTAGAACTCTGTTTATAGACTAGAGTAACAGAATATTGAAAGCCTGACAGGTTTCTCTTTAATTTACCATCTTATACCCAAGAGAGTCAAGACAGGGAAATCTTAAGTTTCTTCCTTGCCCCTTCCTGTGTTAAGTTTATAGTTTTGTGAAAGCTACTACATATTTTCTTCAAAGCAATCTCTGTACTAATTTGTTACTACCAAATATATAAAGAAGGCAGTCAAATTGACATGATATAGTCAAAAGAGGCCATTGTTAAAAAGCCATCTAGTACTCAAGAAGTCTCTTCCACATCATCATCACAGTTATTTGCATCTCACATATAATATGGCAAATGTACAGCTCCAGACTTTGACAATTTCATTTATGAGCTGTAGTTGAGAAGGATGTCCCATCGTAAAGTTGTGATCTTAGAAAACTGCTAACAAAGCATTTTGAGACAAAATTAGAGGAACAGGAGCTTGTGCCCATAATCTTAATATGTGCTGAGAATTATAAATAACTGGATCCCCTGTATACATTCAGTAATTCAATAGGGAATTTAAATTTAATGTCCAAGTTACGGGGAATTAGGCAAGCCCCACACAGCTGGAGGGCATCAAGTTGGAAAAGTGGTTTATGTCTTCTGTAACCATGCAAGAGGCAGCAAGAATAAATTGAGCTGATTTTGGGAATGGAGGGGATTCACTTCTGGGCACTTTGAATTCCCATGATGCTTATGCTTTTATGTATTTAAAAGCTAGTCACTTTCATTTAGCAGATGGTATAATAATTCTTTTCACTTTCTTTTTGCTAAAAAAAGTACGCTAAGCATCCTTCACCAATCTGAGCTTTAGATTTCAAGATAGCTCTCTACACTTCCAGGCTGTCTATATTCCCCTATTTAGCTGTCCCTCTTTCCAAGTGAAATGTCAAAAAGAAAACATGACCAATCACAGAATGGAAGGAAGGAAGGAAGGAATTTACTTTCTAGAAACACATGAAAGCTAACTAAACTTGTTTCAAGCTACTGATCATCTCACCATGGATCCATTGTAAAGAAATCCCTAATTTACTGCCACCATCACCTTGTATACTTATTTAATTCCTACCTATTCTAGGGAAATCATTTTGTAGCCCTATATATGAATTCTGGCACATCATCTGTCATTGGTGTCTTACCAATGCACATATATAGTCAAGTTTTGTTCTTCAGCCTTTTCTTAAGAATGCTTCCTACTTGGTTGTGTCTTCCTATTTGTTCTTTAAAAATCATTTTAAATTAACTGCCAGATGTTGAGTTTTTACCATTTTACCCAATTCATTATAAATTAACATGGAAATCATTGGGGAACCATTTAAGAAACTATAGAAGTATTTTCTCATCACATCCATTTGTGATATTTATTATATAAAAAATTCCACCAGCAAAGCTAACACAACCATTAACATACACACCACTCTATTTACATTCTTTACAGTTTCACCTTGCTATCAACTTTTGATTGCTGCAGATTTCCATTCTTCTTCTTACCAGGCAGAATCAGAGAGGCCTCCTATCCCATCTTTGCTTCTCTGTTGTTCCCCTAGTCATCAATGGCATTCCAACAAAAGCCCACCTACCCTCTTTGTACAGTATATTAAGGAAGTCTCCAGATCCATCTTAAGATCAGAAATGTTCAGGGTAATAAGGATGGCACTTTCTTAGAACCAGGACTTGATTTTGAAAAAGCTCTGTCTACCATTCCTTTAAAAAAACATTAAATCAAGACTTCTAAAATATAAGAACTTAACAGATCAGTTCACTGGTTTAAATAGATATGTCTGCAGATTCAGCATTATAAGGGATCCTACCTTGATTTGATTTACAGCTTTCCTTCAATGCAACGCTGTGATAAATCGCAGAAATCCAGATCTGCTTCCAGAAAGACACTAACAAAGGAGAGCTGACCAATTAAGTGCAGCAAAACTCTCTTAAACAGTCCATAAAAAACTAATTTTGACCTAGCTTCTTATTAGGCATCTAATAATCTGCATTATTAACGGGGATAAGAAGGTCAACACAACTATAGCATAAGGTGACAGGGCTACCATGAGAGATTGTACACATTTCATCCTCTATTTAATAGATATATCAGTATACCAGCTTTTTTATGAAGAAAATAACAGTCAGCTTTGCAACAGTTTAGAATATTGTATAAACTCAGTTTAGGAATACCCGCTGATTTGAAAATGCTAGTCTTTGAGCTGTGAAGTGGGTCCCTCCCCGCTCTATTCTGCATTGTGTAGAGCATGAATGCTGGGCTTTACGGATTCTTCCCATCATCATCCTGTGCCTTTTTGATCTTGCACTCTGCAATAACTTTATTCCCAACTTCAGATACTTTCACAGATGAAAGATTTCAAAAATGCTTTTAGGAACATAAAAGCATTTGTAACATGGGAATTGAAGATTTTTATAAAGGGGATAGAGGAAACAGATAACTGCCAGATTTAAAGCTCAGGAATCAGAATTAACTCTGAATTTCCTCTCTGTAAAAGTGGTTGGGTTATTTCTGCTACTTGCTACATTGAATGACTGAAAGTGGCACATTGTGGTTTCCTCTAACTTGGTTTTCTCCAAAAGTGTTGGATTTAGTTGGCCCATTGTAAGGAAGTTTATGACTATCGACTCCCTCCTGAATTTCTGCAATGCCAATTACTTAAAACACACAAGTATCTGCTATCCATACCTGGTTCTCCATGGGCATTCACAGGCTGAAATAAATCTTACCAGATCCTACTTTGCAAGCCTTCCACTGGAGCCTGCCACAATAGCATTTTAACCTCCTATACTTGCTCCCATTAGGGAAAGCATTAAGTAGTACGCAGAAAACTCTTTGCAAGGAGGCTGCTATCACTATTAAATGCACTTCACTTATCGTCAATTGAGCAAAGCATAAGGCACTCATAGGATCATACAGTTACAGAATGTAAAAATTGCAAGGTAACTTTAAGATCATCTAGTCCAGGGGTGTCAAACCCACAGTCTGCAGGATAGATGTGTCATGTGCTGGCCATGGCCATGCCCTTTTTAGCAAAGGGGGAAAAAGTTGGGATATGTCATGTGACAATGCAAATTTGACACCCCTGATCTAGTCCATACCTTGTCCAATACATGAATCCATTTTAGCATCCCTTACAAATGGCTATTCAGACACTATCTATGCACCCCCATTTCAAAAGTATTGATGTCAGATTGGGGAGATGGAACTGTGAACATTGTAAACAAAAAAATTAGGACCCTTTACTTCATATCTTGTTCAACTATAGTTTTTTATTTTTGTTTTCAAATTACAGTATATATTAATACTATATAAAATACATTAGTATAATACTATGTAGCAAAAGACGTTAAGTGTGATGTTCAACTACAGTTTTAAAACATGGAATTGTGATTTCATTAAGAGTTTGGGCTTACCAAATCTGGAATACAACAAAGAGCGTGATTTTACATAACAGCAAACAAATTCATCCCCTAAATGTTAAGGAGAAAATGTAGCAAATACGAATTTGCTATCTATTTCTGAAAAGTTTTGATATCCAAAATGAAATGATGAAGTGATATATTTCTATATATCCTAGATTTGATGATTAGCTAAGGATTGTATTATTTTATATTAATACTAAACTGACCTTATAATTAACCTTATACTAAATATAATACTAAATGGACATTATAAGAATTTTCTCTTTTAATTAGATTTTCTCTTTTTTATATTTAGCTTATTTTAATTACTCTTTTTGCTATATATAACACAGAGAGAGCACGCACACAAGTGTACTGTTCTTGTAATTAATTATATTCCACCATCTTCTAAAGCAGTCTTTTAAATTTCTGAATAAGTTTTATCAAGTTTTCCAAATGAAATACACTTTCATCATTTAAAACCACTTCTGGAACAACTCTGAACAATTCTGCCCCTTCTTCTACATGACAATTTCTTCAGATGGTTGAAATCACTGTCATTCCTTTCTGCAGTCTCCCTTTCTCCATATACCATGACATCAATCATTTGACTCAAGCTTTTCCTTCCAGATACCTCATCATCTTGTTTACTTTCCATCAAACAAACCGTAGTTTATTAAGAGACATAGTGGCACAGTGGTTAGACTGCCATGTTGCAGGCTACTTCTGCTGACTGCTGGCTGCCAGCAGTTCGGCAGTTTGATTCTCACCTGCTCAAGGTTGACTCAACCTCCCATCCTTCTGAGGTTGGTAAAATGAGGACCCAGATTGTCGGGGGGAATATGCTGACTCTGTAAACCGCTTTGAGAGGCCTGTAAAGCACTGTGAAGCAGTATACAAGTCTAAGTGCTATCAATATCATGCCTAAAATGTGCTCCCAAAATGGAAGCAATAATTTAGGTACAATCTGACCAATACAAAATAGAAAGAAACAATTGCTTTTTGTAATGTTCATCGTATTTCTCTGTTGATGCAGCACAAAAATACAATATCATTGTTGTTGGCTCATCTTTGGCTTGTAAGGTGCTCCTCCCATCTTCTACTCCAATGGTTTCAATTTTTTTCAGGCCATAGAACATGTTAGTTAAAACAATTTCCGCAAGTCCCCTTATGAACAAGAGCAAAAGTTCTAATAATCCAAAATGCACTGTGTTTAAATAAACTTTTTTATTCCCTTAGCCTCTCACAGAACACCAGATTTTCTTGGACAATAACAGTTCTGTGTTGGAACATTGCTCTTTGGTTTCCTCCACATCCATGACATTTGCAGATTTAAAAATTTATTTTCATCCATTATTTATAAATATGTTGACCAGCACAATATGAAAGTCTAACTGATCAGACTGTGTTTATCTGGGTCCTCAGTTATAGGAATAAAATTTGCTCTTCCCCTTTTTGACAAGAGGAATAACATTAGTTTTTCTCAATTCTTCTGCCTATCCTTCAAAGTTTCTCAAAAGGTTGATACACAAGATCAAGATTTTCTGATGAATAAATCTAGTTTTAAAATTGAGGGAAAAGGTTAAATATTTGAGTGCTATTTTGACTAATGCAAATTGTATGTTGTTTCAAAATAATGTCAAGGGATGGAACAAAATTTTAAAAAGGTATGCTGAGATGAAAACAATTAGAGTTGTCATTGTTGGGAAGAATTTCTGTTATTTAGAATGAACATTTTATCTAGCATGTAATTTTTATTCCAGGCAATACCATATTGAATTGGATTGGATTGAATTGAACTTTATTTGGCCAAGTGTAATTTGACACACAAGGGATTTGTCTGTGGTACAGAAGCACTTAGTGTACATGCAAGGCAACAGAATTATCATCATCATCATCATCAAATAAAAGGGGAAGCAAAGAAGATAAGAAGGATAAATAATACTACAACCACACTACATGGGTAAATATGCATAGACATTAGACAGCACTGTAAGAATTAGGTGTTCAGTAGAGTGATGGCATGGGAGAAAAAAAAACTGTCCCTGTGTTTAGTTGTCTGTGTCTTGTTGTTTTTGTACAGTCATCCTGAGATGAGGAGTTGAAATTTATGATGTTTTATAAAAACTAATCTTACAAAATGTTTATAATAGGAGTGAGATATGGGAAGGTGAGGGTGGGGAAACATACATGTATAGCTAAGAATCACTGCAATTGAAGAGGTGTGTCCTGGTCACAGTTAAGCAGGAAGGTAATTAGATAAATTATATTAAGTGTTGTACCTTATGATTCTTGACTCTTGATGAATGTATCTTTTCTTTTATGTATACAGAGAGCATTTGCACCAAGACAAATTCCTTGTGTGTCTAATCACACTTGGCCAATAAAAGAATTCTAATTCTAATTCTGAATATGGAAATGCTAAGTTCTCACAAGAAGTCAATATGTTACTGGAAAGAACAAGCCCACTTTCCACAATTTTGTGATTTCAGAAGTGTAGGACTTTAGTTCCTATAATCCCTAAACAAATAGGCATGCTTGTTGACCATAGAAGGACTTGGTTCAGCACATTTGGAAGTCTGAAGCTGAGATATCATATGACAGATTTTCCTCACTCCAGAAAAAGGGTGGAGAGAAAGCAGACTGCTCTTTCACACATATAAAAATGGTTCTCTGAAGTGCTTTCAGTCAGGTTTGAAAGTCAGGCAAAAAATGCATGGCACGTTCCATGTGATCATTCACATAAATTTAATAAATGGTTTGGGGCAGGGTTTTTTTTTTTTTTTTTTGGCAGAAAAACTCCAGATGTGAAGCAGGTTAAAAGAAGACACTGGATGTGAGCAGGAGGAAAAAGAGAATTTTGTCTGAGGCCAAGTCCTAAAGAAGGCATTTACGGTAACTTTTAAACCACATTTCTGACGCTTTGCCTTTCCCCACAACAGAAAATATAAAGCAATACATGTTATACTTCTCTTATTTTCTAGCTGCTATTTTAAGTATTGTGGCATATTTAGGACAGGGGGAGGGTGCTTTTTAAGATATTTCTCAAATTGTGTGCCATCTTCTATGAGATGATGAGTATGTTTTTTCTTTTTCCTCCACAACCAATTGCAGAAACATTCTGTGCACTGTACTTTGTCTCCAGATTTATGAACCATGGCAGTTTTCTTTAATATCAGTAGAAGACATTAATTTATATGAATCACTTTCAGATTGGACAGAATTAGAAAAAATTACAGCAATTTTGTGTTTTCCACCAATTGTGGCACACAGGATGAAATTTCTAAACTTAAACTATCAATTTAAGGCTCAGCATGATTAGCTATAGCAGCCAATATGTAACTATTTTAAGAAGTGAGAGAGTTTCAAGGAGAAGCTGTAACAATTCACCCTTGCTAGCTGGGTCTCTGGGGATATAATCTGGACAAAAAGAGTGACTCTGTACCACTGCATACAAATAATGAGCAATGGTCAAGCAATCTCTAATTGTCACTTCCTTTTTTGGATGACTATGTATCTCCATTTCTTGAAGTCACGAGCTTCTCAGATCAATAATGTGTCTGGCAGATCCTCAAAACCTTAGCTGAAGAACCCAAGGGCATCTTTCTTGTTTTCTAAACAGCTGTTCTCAAAATACCTGTTCACTAAATTGAAGGCACATAAAGAAAACTGGTCTCAAATAACTAAATAGCCCTGTCAATAAAAACAATAAGAAGCTATTGTTCACTCAAATTTCAACTATACATTCAAAAAAGCAATGTGCAACGGAATAAAATATTCTTGCCGCTTGAAAGAGTTCCCTTCTAAGTTCTGCTTCTATTTATTTATTTCTTGCCTTTATTATTTGTGTAAACAGCTAAGACAGTGAACATCCTAATATCTTTTCCTCCTTCTATTTTCTCCACAGAAACAACCCTGTGAGGTTGCATTGAGCTAAGAGAGAGTAACTGTCATCTGTCAACTGTCATTTCAAAGTCATCCAGTGGGCTTTTATGCCTAAAATGGGACTAGAACTCCCAGGCTCCTGGTTTCTACACTAGACTACTGCACTAAATAAGCTATGAAGTATCAATCTGACAAATGTTTAGCATTCCAGAGGTGAGGTAATATTTGTGATTTCTAATAACCAAAAATTAAATTGGAAATGATTCATCATTCTAGATTTGCAAATTAAAGGATAAAAAAATAGTTTATTTTTGCCCATAAAGCTTTAAACTCACTTTTTTTTTTTTTACCAAAAGCCTAATTTGAAGAGTAAGAAAAAGATGATTAGGTAAGTACAGTATAAGGAATGTGGCATAATGCTGTCATGGCTCCATACAGGAAAGTATAAGTTGTGTTTCTCCAAAACCTCATCTTTTTTGGATGCGCAGTTCATAATATGCCACTCAAAATTCAAGTGTGACCTTCAATTTGACAAAGATTCTGAAATTTCTTTCGTATTTTCTAGAAGAGCACTCTACTAGCTTACAACTCAATGGTACGTGCTATAGCAATGCTTTGATCACAGCTTTCCAAAATGTAACAGTTATCAATAGATACAAGATATTTTATCATCAGTATGTAAATGATATTCAGCTCTATTTCATCTTAATATTTGATACATGACACTCTACAGGTTAAATGGGTGCTAAGAGGCAAAAATGGATGGATAAACGCCAACAAACTGAATGCAACAAGAGAAAGATTCTTTAGAGGCAATTCTCCATCCCAGGAATTATTCAGAAGTTTCTTCCACTTGGGTCTAGACTCCCTTTGAAGAGGCATGTATACAATATTATATGAGAGTGATCCAGTTTTGTCACTGTATGTAGTCACAAACTCAACTACACTGGGTGTATTTGCTCCAGCTATAACTGTTCTTGGATTGACAGTTAACTATATTAAGTCACATGCTGGTTATTACAATATACTAGGAGTGCCAAACTCGCAGTGTCATGGTGGTGTCACATGACAAACCAGGACTTTTCCCCCTTGTTAAACCAGGCAGGAGTGGTACCATCATGTGATGCATCCAGCCCACAGCCCATGAGTTTGACATCCCTGCAATATACTATAAGAAGTTTCCCATAAACTTGATCTAAAAACAGAAACTGACAAGATGTTAATCAGGGATAATATAACTCCTGAATAAATTTTGCAATAGCTACTTATTTATTTCTAAGCCAAATTTCAGTCTGTTTTCTAGATCCAAACAATATCAGGTAATTCAAACAGATTTTAATTTCCACAAACTGAACTGCCTTGTTATTGCATGACTAATGATTAGATCAAATTCACAAGTCCTTGTGTTCCACTGGTCATGATCAATGTTTGATGGGCTGTATAGTTATTTTCTTTTTTGCTATTGGATATACACACACCTGCCTATTTTTTTTAGATTGATGTTACCTGTCTAGAAATGCTTTTTCAAAGGGCAGATTGCATCTGAAACAGCTAAACAAATAAAGGTATCCTTGGTTTGCTACTCCCCTAAGTTATAGTAACAATTTTTATTTATGGCCCAAATGCCTGAATAATATTACTCTAAATTTTGGAACTCATTCTTTAATATTTCTGTTTCTATTTGTTGTAGATATTACAAAGCTCTGCATTATTTTTAAGCTAAATCAGATGGGAGGAGAGTATATTTATAACAGATATGGCTCTGGAAACAGCTGGTTGCAAAACAATTATTAATTTCATGCTTTATTTTATGCAAACCTTGAGTTCACATCAAAGTTGAGATTGATTTAATTAGAATTTGTATCATCAAGCCATTTGGATTTGAGCTTTTAATTAGGGTAGCATAAAAAAAAACTGTAGAGGCTGCCAGAACATGATTATGTGTGTGTGTATCTCTATGTCTGGGTTTGAAATGGATGCCTGCTGACTTTCTAATCAGTACTATCAGGGAGACAAGATATCTTTCCATACACATTTTCCCTTTCCCAAAAGATTATCAACAAGCAGCAACAAATGGATGGATATAAAGCTAGTTCACTCCTATCTGCACTGTAATTGCATTCACAAATCTTCTATTTACTCTGTAATACGCAGGGATTCAGATACACTTGCTTTCAGGATCATAAACAAAGGTTTCCATATTTCAGATATGGACAAATATATACAAGAAAAACAAGTGTGATAGCTACATGTTTTGTTGGGCTATTATTATTTCATTCATTTAAAGATATCCATGCTGCCTAGCACAATATTCCGTAAGCAATGCCCTCACAACACCCATTATCTGCATCAACTGGTGTAAACCAAATGGCTCTAATATTATGCAAAATGTATCATATGCAACTATCAACATCTGAATCAGAAACAAGCCACTAAGACCTTGACAAATCACCACTAGTCTGAACAGAAATGCACTACACTGGTCCAAAGAGTTATACTAGATTTTCTGGGATTTATATTAGTACAGGTAGTCCTTGACTTACGACCACAATTGAGCCCAGAATTTCTGTTGTTAAATCAAAACGTTGCTAAGTGAATTTTGCCCCATTTTATGAGTTTTCTTACCACAGTTGTTAAGTGAATCACTGTAGTTGTTAAGCTATCAACATGGTTCTTGAGTGAATCTGGCTTCCTCATTGCTTCATTGACATTGCTTGTTAGAAGATCACAAAAGATGATCACATGATCCCAAGACACTGCAACCGTCATAAATATGAATCAGTTGCCAAGTATCTGAATTTTGATCACATGACCAAGGGGATGCTGCAATGATCATGTGAAAAATGGTCCTAAGTCACTTTTTTCAGTGCCATTGGAACTTCAAACGGTGATTAAATGAACTGTTGTAAGTCGAGGACTACCTTAAGTAGCATTATTAACTAGCACTAAAAAGATGCCATCCACCCTTACTTCTCTGTGTCCCTGAATACATTCTAGTAAAACTTTCCCCAATTTGGAGCGTGTTTCCCACATGGAGAGAAGAGAAAGAGCCATCTGGATATATATGCTAGGACTTCTCTCCCCAAATCCTTATCTGTTGCATTTTATTTCACTAGTAACTTGAACTCAGAACAGCTATATGCCTGTGAAGAAAATTGTTAGCAAGCACTAAGAAGAATGGGCCAGAAATTAGTCTGTCCTCTCTCCCCAAGCATTAAGAACTACATGTGATCTGAGTGTAATCCCTACAGGGGAATGATGAGTGGTGGGATGTGTTTGGCCATATGTGTTTTCAGGAGTAGAGGAAAAAGAGCAATCAATGTAAAGAAACAAAAAAAGCCAGGATGGCAATTCAAAATGCTAACAAAGGATTGGAGTATTTTGATGCTGGCTCAGAGGAATTACTAAAGATAAGAGAAGCAGAAACCAAGAAAGGAAAAGGAAAAAAGAAACTTCAAGGAGGGATACAAAAGAGAAACAAGATTTTCAAATCAGCTCTTGTCCTATTTTATAAGCAAAATGTAGATCAATACATTACATTCACTTTTTGAGAGTTAACATGCTGACTCCATAACCTTGTCAAGAACAATATATCAACCAAGAAAGCAAGATGCTGTTAGGGAAAATAACTATAATTTGAGAAGAAACACATCAGAAGAAGAAAGAAGAAGGGAAATTTCCCCCTTAGGATAGACTGTTTGGCAATTCATCGCTTATCTTAACTGCTTGCTATTACTTAAATTATATTTGTAATCTTTTTATGACATCTCATATTCCATATTCCCCTAACAGAAAGGAATATTCAGCTGTTTCTCCTAGGAATATAAAGAATTTAGGAAAAGTTCCCAAAGGAAAGTGAACAAAGAATACCAATCTGGAAAAATAGGGGTGTATTTGAATCAGTGAGACTGACAGAGTGCCCCAAGATATTTTGTATCTGACATGAAAAACAAAGAGGAATTCCATTTAAGAAAGCTAATCAGATGACAGTTGCCTCATACTTCAACATTACAAACATCACCCCCAAGGGTCACAGCTTGTTCAGGGCAGAAGACACACCACAGGGCATGTGAGATGACTATCTCAGATATTTGTTCTCTGAGAAATAAGTGAAGACTAATGTTTTCTTGCAGTTTGATCACTGTTGGTTTCTTTCATTTCACTAGAACTGTTCTATCTGCCTCTTTGAATTCTCATAAAATCATGCTTGTATCATCAGTAATAATATTTAGATCAGTTTGTCTTTAATTTTTCAAAGTTTCTCAAATGGCTTTTGCCTTTGGATTGTTGAAGGGTGTCAAAATACCTTTCTTTCAAAGGTTCGATTTTCCCGCTGGGAGAGCTCCGGTGCAAGGATACGGACAACTGCTTGAAAGCTGGATCTTTTTATTTTTCAGGAAGGCGGGGAACAGCGAGAAGTCTGCGTTCCTGGGCTAGCTGGCTTCTTATGGTAAGTCCCTGGTTTTTTATACCCTTTTCTCCCTTTGTTGTAAGTTGATTTTGTGTAAATGTTTGTATTTGTGCTTAATGTTTTAAATCCTGTTTGAGTTTGTCTTTATTCCCACCGGAGGGCAAACTCCGCGGGGTGCGGAAAGAATTTTCTTATTTGTCTAGTTTTCTTAATTACTTAGGCTTTTGTCTATAGGGATTCTTTAATACCTTTTTTATTTGATTCCTTTTCCTATGTAAGTTTGTTTTATGGCTGACCTGGTGTTCCCCTTGGGCTTTTCCTGTTTTTGTGACACTACTGTCTTCGTGAAGTTCCCTTTCCACAGGATTATGGGCCCAAATAATTTATAGCAGTCACGCTTAGGCTTAGATACCGCTTTATAGTTCTTTAAAGCGCTCTTCAAAGGAGTTTACAGAGTCAGCATATTGTCCCCAATAATTTGGGCCCTCGTTTTACCAATCTCAGAAGGATAAAAGGCTAAATCAACCTTGAGCCAATCAGAATTAAACTCCTGGAAGTGAGCAGGGTCAGCCAGCAATACTGCATTCTAATCACTGTGCCATCATGGCTCTTTGCTTCATTCTCTTATCCTTGTGTTTCATTACTAGTTACTAATAAGCAATTGGTTGATCTTCATCAAATGTAGAATGATTTGTTCTTTTACATCCAAGGAATTTGCAAGTTTTCTCCAGCACCTCCAATGCAGGGTTTTGGGGGGGTTTCTTCATTCACCTTTTTCTGATGGTCCAGCTTTCATAGCTATGTGCTACAGCTGGAAAGATCATGTCCTTCATCATAGATACCCATGCTGTTAAATGTGATGTCTCTGAACTTCAACATTTTGTGTGTCACAGTCTTAATTCCAAGCAGCAGACACATTTTTCTTTAATGGCTACACCATCTCTTTGAATTTATGACTTCAAGACTTCAAGTCTATTAATACTTCAACTTCTCTGTACTGTATTGCTGTTATCTGGCAACTTAAAAATTAGGGTAAGTGACTACAGTGTTTTGACTCTGCTCCATTTCTTAAACTTCCTCTGAAATCTTAAATAGCATTTCCGATAGCTTGGAGAAGCATGTATGCATAAACACCTAAACATAACAGGAATCAGAAGCCTGTAAACCTACAAAGGTTCTCATTCAGTGTGCATGTGCCAAAAAGCAGACTGATAGAAAACCCATCTACATGCATTGCATTTAATTTTTGCTCCCAAGCTGGATATGCTAAGTAAATGTGGATTTATCTTTATCCCCATATGATAATCAGTACTAATCATTACTGACAATCAGTAATAAACATGCCAGCATCCACAATAAATAAAGCAGTTAATATTATATTATTTTGGAACACAACTTCATTGATCAATATATTAACATTAATGCAAAAGTTAGATCAACCCCTCCCCCCATCATTTTCCCCTTTTTATCCTAAGTAGAAGGGTGAAAAAAAATCTCAGTCACCTGAGATCAAGAAGTATTCCACACATCCAACACTTAATGGATAAAAGCCAGGCAAGAATAAATATTAGAATGTTTGATGTTTTAAAAATGAGATTCAACAAATTACATTGTTAGAAAGCAATGCTGGGGCTGGAAACATATTTTTAATTATTTCAAAGACCATTTGTTAATGTTGTGCAGAAATAGACCAACAACAAATAGAGCTCAAAACAAGTGCTGATCTTAAGGAAGATAATTTAAATGATCATTTAGAAACTGATGTAAAGCTTTGATTATAGGGCTCTCTACTGAAAGCAGAGTTATCTTCTAAGAAGCTATAAAACAGCTAATGGAATAAAACAGGATTGGCTCTTCTGTAACAGCCCACATGTGGTTTTTGATAGCATCCTCCATACAACTGGGCTAACACATACATTGCAACTTTGGTAGCCTTTGAATACCCACAAAGAAAGCTACGATGTTTTTGCAATTTTCAAAAGGAGCTGCTGTATATGAAGCTTCCTAAGTAGCTATGACAAATAGACAGAGGATTGGCAATAAACTAAATTAAAAAGGCACAAATGATCAGAACTATAGGAATTGTCATAAGAAAAACATACAAGTACTTGTTTATATGCTTCAGAAATAAAGGAAAAGAGAGAATCTGCATTTTATATCAAACCACCAATTAAACTGCTAAGAGAAAAATGTAAGAAAAATACAAACATTAAATAGATGGGACAAAGATCTGGCAAAACCAGTAAAAATATTCTATATTATTGGAGATGCAAATCAAATTCTGAGGAGGATACAAAATACTTATGCTCCAACACAGATAATTATTATGGATCATCATACCAGTAGATATGAATTTAATTTTTCTGCTATAGAATAATGCAACCAATAATAAGGATTTTCCACATTCTTGAATATCAGTAAGTTATACTTTTTCTACAATGTAGAGAGAATGTAATAAGGATAATAGGGTAATTATTATCTAGCCACTTTTACTTGATTAAATAATAAAGTTGTTTGCAAACTGAATGAATCTAAGGTATTTGGTTTTTTAATGACAGGTTTTGTGATAAGCATGCACCGGTATCAAAAAAAAAACCCTCCTGTTCTTTCTAGCGTTTATTTAAATGCAAATAAAATATGGCATTTTATTATAATACAATTATATTAATCAGTCTTCTTACAGGATTACATCATTCATCATAGCAAACTGTGATCATGTTTATTTATGTATTTATTTATTAAACTCAATTTGGTCACCACTCAATTCCAACTTGGTGCAAGTTCACAAACAGTAACATATAATGCAATTCCAACCCAAAACAAAACAGCATCCTGACACATTATATAAACAGAAAAATAGCAAGCACACCTAAGGGGCCATAACCATCTCACTCCAAGACCTGTGAATGCAACCAGATCTTCAGTGCTTTATGGAATGCCAACAGGGTGAGATCCAGATGTAATTCAGGGGTAGATTACATTCCAAAGGACAAATAATACAACACAAAAGGTACTCTTCTTTTCTTTGCATTGGACTGATGGTTGTTCAATGAAAACAAGGGACTAAATTACCCACCATCTCCTTTTCCTTGTTATTTCTAACTTGGGTAAATTATTAATAGAGGCTGTTGTTCTGCATCATGGATCAGGCCAAGCCTAGATTTGCATGCCAAGAGACTGAGGAAATGGATGCATAAGAAAGACTACAAACTTTTTTCTACAATTTATTCTGCAGACAGTGACCCAATTTTCTTTAAGGTGCCTGAAGGCCACTGTGTTGTGGCTTTCTTGCCTCTCACAAGGAAATCCTGAATTTCAACTGATTTAAAGCCACTGACTTCAACAGAGCTACTTCAGTTGGCTACCTGAGGGTCTGAAAATCACTGAATTATATAGGAGTTATTCACAGAATAATATACCAAACAATTATAGCCCTCACATTTATATTCAGCCACTGGCATACCTGCAGCATGGCACCCATGCTCATAGCCTCAATTGCAAAAATGTATTTTCTGGCAATAATTTAAAAAAACAGATGAAAAGCTAGTACAAACAACTACATGGAGGAAATCAAATTGCAATGCCCCAAGGGTCTTAGCATCACATTTGTCTCTCCATTTGGTGATGACAAATTCATAAGCAAGAGTTTAATTGTTCAGATTTCAATAAAACAACCATTCCTTGGGAACTAGAAGACATGTTTGATTCTCAAAGTTCTGGACATTTATTGTATTCTTCTACTGCTGCTTTTTCAAGCATAACAACTGAGTGAGGCCATGTTAATCTGGAACAAAATGTGTTGATTTTTCTTATTTCTTGGGCTACTTGCACCCTTCTCCAAAATATTTTCTATTAACTCAAGAATGCTAAGACTATCCAGGAAAGAAGAGAGAAAGAAAGGAATGTTAAGGTGAGATTTCCTAAACTGCAATTGTATATACAATGCACTGATCCATCCCAAACTTTTAGGAAATCATTCAAAGTTATGGGGGGGAGGGCGGACAAAAAGGATCCAAGTCAAGAGAATTGGTACACAGAATTTTTGTTGGAAGGCAAATGAAGTGAAATAATCTATTCAGAGCTCCACATGAGGCATTGATCAGGAATAGTACAGAGAAATAAGACAAAGACACAGTGTATCCTCTCAGCCATCTACCATGTCTTCAGTCTTTTGTCTGTACAAATCAAACATCCTCATCAGTCGGTCTTCCAAAGTGTCCTTTCAATTTTCTCTTCAGTTTACTATGTACAAGTGTTTCACTGCTAGTCTGTGGAGACCCAATTTTGATGTGTTCTGATCTATAATTAAGAGCTAAGCTAATTGGAAACTGTAGTCAGTCTATTATTCCTTTGCCAATAGTTCAGAAAACATTCAGGGATTCTTCCTTTCTTGGAAGAAAGTTTGAGATCAGATTGCTTTTCATTTTATCTCTCCTGTTTTTCAAAACCCCTTTTGTTTAATTTCAATGTTTCAAACTTTTAAATAGATGTTATCATTCGTAGCTCTGAAAAGAAATGGATGTCATCTTATGGCAATACATAGACTATAGTTTCTGGGTTGGATCCAAATATCTTGGGCAGATCCCAAAGACTTTCTCTCTTTTTTATTATAATTGTTTAAAGAAATGTTCTGGTTTTCCTAACTTAAAAGAAATATGATCCATAAGAGTAAAATAAAGCTAAATGAAAACTAACACTAAAAAGAGTAAGTGATATCAGAATGCAACAAAATTATAAGTAATATGGTATAATTGTGCATTTTAAACGAAGTCATATATTAGGAACATGTCAAACAATTGTTCCCATTAGAAGGGCAATGGGCCTATTAATATACACAGCAGTAGCCTTTATATTTCTTTTACTACTCAACTTAAAGCTACTTTTGAAGCTATGCATAGTTAGATTTTAAAAATTAATAGAAGTCAATCAAGAAAGGTTCTAAGTCTCTAATTTTATTACCTATCTTAGGAACTAATATGTTTCCAATTCTTGTTTATTTGATTGAGAGCTGCCAAAAGATGTCCATTGATAATTTGCTCTTTATCACTAAGCATTCTCATCTGGAATACACAAAAAGGTATTTGACATATATTTTCTTAAAACTGAACGTGAAATATAGATGATTTTTTTAAAAATTCCGTTCTCATACAGTGAAGGCAATGATTCTGAACTTCCTGTCTCAGGAACACATACCTCAGTATTAAGTAGTAGCAATCTCCAGAGTTCTTCAGTATACATTTAATATCAGCTACAAAATAACAAGTTCCCCATCTTCAACTGGTATCACTTATCTACATACCCCCATATAACCCTCTACTCACCCAACTATAGCACCTTTTTGATGCTTCAGTGATAGTAGAAGGAGAGACATTTCTCACTACTCTTTGTGTTTGATCCTCGTGCTGGGTTTGCAGTAACCATATTAAAGGGTTCCTTCCATTCTTTCAGGTGAAGACTCATCCATGTTGCTTTCTTGCCAGCAATATGGAATTGGTTTGCCAAGATACTTACCAAACCTTCCTAGAGGTCTCCCTTCCAAGTCCTAGCCAGGACTGACTTTACTTGGCCTCCAAGCCTAAACATGGCTGGCTAAGCCGTCCTTTCTGCTGAGATGCAGTCCTAGTATAAAGGAATAAATAGCATTTTCAATGGTACTCCTGGCACTGGGATCACAGGTAATATCAGGAGGCCAGACACAAAACCATTGTCACCAATCTGATTGAGAAAAGTAAAATATAGAAGCTGAGAGCTAAGTGGGAAAAAGGGATGGAAACTGTGGATGGGAGGAAATAGGTCTCCTTTTCATAAAGGGGTACATAATTGACAATGAATTAAATATATTCAAAATAATGAAAGTAGTTTAATTTAGTTTGAGTCCAGTTCCAGATGGAATAGGAAAGTGCTCCATCCGAGACTGTTTGGAGAAATACTGCACTGAACAAGGAAAAGGAGGGTTAATAGTCTGGCTATAGATTTCTGGTTTCCAAATATAGTGACTTTCCAGTGAAGATTCAGCACTAATTAAGATCAGCTTTCCATCAAGCTTTCTTAAACAAACTACCCCCTGTCTGTGGCTTCTAGTGATATGCCAATCATCCAAAACTCTAGAACAGCTTGAGATTTTAACTGATGTAATGTGAAATATGCTTTCAGAGGCCATAGCCTATATGGCCAAATGCACAACTGAGTTAAGAAAATTAACAATATATATGCATACATGTACTAAACTATCCTGTTGACAAAAGCCAGGTAAGCAGTGTGAAGATTTCAGGATAAGAGAAATATAGCAAACTTTCTGATGGCTTGGTTTCAAAGTATGAATGCATATCATATAGCATCACTGTTTAATGTTGAACTATATGAAAGTGTAATGCTGCCCTCTTTCTTTTGGAAATTTCCCTTCTGGGGGTGTTCTAAAGCAGCAGAACACCTGGTCCATCCAGGCAGGTGTAAACCAAAAGACATAATCAGAATACTATATACACTTGCTTTGTTCATTAGCTAATCAAGCCTTTATTCTTCTTTTCTGATTATCCCCCACAGGATCTCAAGTGGAATAGAAGATATGGAAGGCTTCTTGCAGGCAAATGGGTGCTTTTCAAAAATATACAGCTGATTTTGTTTGTCAGAAAGTGGTTGGAATAAGAAAAGAAAACAAAAGCAAAGCAGAGTGGCAAGTAAGATGTTTGAGACTGGAGGAAAAAAGGAAACTGTGATTCCTGATTTAGTTCCTGGGCAAAATGCAGTTTTCATGCCCACGAAATTGCCAGAAAATTAACAAGTAAAAACAGAGTTAGAAATTAATGAAAGTTTTCCCAGTGCAATTGCTACCTCCCCATCCTAATGAAGGTTATTTATTCACTGAGTGGTAAAATGTGGAATCAAATTAAGTTATTTTGATCTGCCTTACACCATTCAGGCCAAGTGTCTGGTTGGATTATCTATCTCTTTATAAAATGACAGGAATATGTGATCTTGAGCTTTTGATACCACAGAAACAACTCAATATGGTCTTGACATTTATATGAATGTTTAAAATAACCCAAACTATAATAAATTAAAATACCTTGCATTTTTATGGATACTTAGATACTGGTGGAAATTAATTTGAATAATATTCTTGAGATATCAGTAAAAGGCAATCAAATGTTTGATTTAAGATAACAAAATATTTTAATAAAATATATTAGAATTAGACACTGCCCAACTCCAAATCAATTATCCAATCTAATGGTCAGATAAATTGTGAAAAGTCAAATAATTCTCACAGTTGCATTCTTAATGTATATCAAGGTCCTCATGTTTTGGGAAGCTTTCTCTGAAAGAAACATGATGTTCTCATTGTTGCTGTTGGCATCATATAAATAAGTGCCTATATAGGGAAGGCCCATATAAGTAAGTGGACTCTTTAAATTTTAAGATTATGTAGATTGGTGGTAATGTAGTTAGGAAAATGGTTTCAGTCCAGCTCATCAAAATCCTTCAGCTGGCTACTTTGATGCACAGAAAAACAGACTGAAAGTTCTAATCCTCTGCTTCAATACAAAAATTCATTCAAAGGAGTGATTCAACTGAACCTTCACCAAATCAAAGTGCTTTCCCAAAGCTCCACACAGAAATAACAGAGAGATCAATATTTTAAGATTTCCTACACAAGAAGTGAAAATACGTACACTATGCCATAATTTGGTCTTTCTAAGAGTGGTTAATCCCCAATCAAAAATCTTTCAGGAATAAAAAAAATAATACTCAGAGAAAGATAGGAAGCATAGATTATCAATTGTCTGTTCTTCTGGTAATTTTTTTATCAAAATAGCAAAATATGTAATTGTAGAAGCAAAGAGTTGTTTTAAGAAATTCTTCATTCAACATCAGTTGTTTAATAGATTGATACTGGAAAATATCCCAATCAGACTTGATTCTTATGTTGCTCACATATAGAAAGCTAAACTTTTGACACCTCAAAAAACCATAAATACTTAAATTAATTATATGCAGAATCAACTAGTTAGTTCACTGTGGTCAATCATGCAATATCTGTAACATCATACATCAACATTAATTGATGATAAAGCAGATTCTGGTTTATACACATGCCCACACACTAATTTCCTTATCTATTTTAAATAGATCTATTGACCAGCCTCCAGAGATGAGAGGCACATATATGTCTGTAATGAGCACTGAATTAGTATTTATTCATTAGACTAAATGCCAATCCTAGTAATTCATCTTCCTATTTTTCCCCATAACTCAAAAAATAGATTGCCTTATAGCCACTCTACAAGGTAAGTTGGCCCATAGCCATTGAGTAGTCAGTGTGAATTTTAGGCGTATTGAAGTCATGAAGGGGAAATAGGGATAATGTGTTAACTGACCCAGCCAATTAATCCTGATTGGGTTAGTTTTAGTTGCATGTATACCCAGATTTGTCCCGGGTTAAACTAATTATTCCGTCCCAGGTCAATTGGCTCTACATGAACCACCTACCTGAGGGTTAACTGTATTCTCCAATGTCTTTAAACAAAAAAAAAAAGAGAGAGGCTTCATGAATATAGGAATTTTATAAGTATGCCATTATAGTTTTGACCCTATCCTTGGCAGCATTGACCCCAACTGTACTATTCTTTTTATCAGCACCTCAGTCATCACTTAAGCTATGTTGGTTGAACAGGGCAAATGAGTTTTCATGTCCAAAGGTGGAGTAGAATTTCTATCTCTCTTAATCTGGGCAGGCTATTATATAACCACATCAGATATTGGAACAGAATTATATTCCTTTATTTATATTTAATTCTTAATCTCCATTATTTCCAGAGCAGATCTGAACTGAAAAATGGGAGGAAATATGTCTCCCTTTGTGTGTAATTGGTTTAGCTAAAGCAGCTAGCTATTAGGTTATGCCATCTACTGACTTTGCATCACCTGCAATTATTTAACATCAGTGAAACTCTATCCTTCCCGAGGACAATACTCTTAACCCAGATACTATCCTTACCGCTTTTTTCTTATAACTTAGTCCAGTAAACCTTCATCAATATGGTTTTTATGTGAATTTATCCCTGAGAACACCAACAGCAAGCAAATACCTCAATTAACTGAATTATTTATTCTATACATTGTTAGCATGCTAAAGATAGCAACAGTATCTCTAGGCCTCAATTAAAACATCAAGAATGCTATTTGTCTAACATATTTTTTCCAGATTCTCATTCTACTCCCACATGAGTTATTCTGGACATTCATGGATCTCTGCCCTCTTCCAGCTGGGCTGACAGTCTTCCAGTTTGCATCTGTTCCTTATGACAGTGGTAACAGGCAAACAGAAGCTATTTCAGGACCATGTCCAGCATCTTTCTTAAATTTTGCAATCCAGGAAACTATGTACACATTGTTATTTCAGGGTTATATTAACAACTGTGGATGCCAAAAGAAAAATTGGAATCAGACTTGCCTCTTTCCTCTACAGAGAGATTCTGAATTGCAGCCTATATCATACAGAAATAAGCAGAAAAGACTACACATACACATGCACACAACTGTGAAAAAGAAAATAATACCTTCAAAGTGTGGCATACAATGGAAGAAATATAACACTCTTCCATAGTACACCAAACTAGATATAGTCATATATGTCTCTATTTAAATGTCTCTAAAAAAACTTCAAAGATTTGAAGATGTAGGCAGCTAGATAGATTCAATTTTCGCAGTGAATAGAAGCTCCATGTAAGATATTGCTTGAATTTATTATTTATTATATATTACTATTTATTAATTTATTGAAAAATGGATAATGGGAGGGTTCAGTAGCTCACATAGATACATACATGCACAAACCCAATTCCTCTATTTAGTCGAACATTGAAAGTTACTGTAGTTGTGGGTAAAGTATTTATCTAGAATAGTTTCTCCACTTTGTACTCCACTTTTAGGTAGATCAAAATATTGCTACCACTTGTTCTCCATTTAGCTGAATATGTTAAGCTGCCTGTGTACAAATAGTCAGCAGAATGATGGATTTTTCATTTCAAAAACATCACATAGATTAGTGCATTGTTTCAATTGAAAAATAACTTTTTCAAAGATTTAGCATATCCATACGACAAAGAGAAAAATAGATAGATATAGGACGCTCCAAAATGTGCTAAAATATAGCTCTCGTTCATCACTCACCAATGGCTGTACTAATGGGAACAGTGGCTCAGCTATACGTGGAGGGTCATTTACTGTCTATGCTTAACTATAGTAAGTAAGAACGTAAGTAAGTAATTTATTGAATAAGTCGCCAAACTATTTCAAGTACACTATGGATAACATTAAAATTTAAATCTAAACAATTATAACATTAAAATAGTTTAACCTTTATAACATAAGGATTTAAAATGCTTAATAAAGTAGAAAAGGAACTTTACTACACCTAGTCAGACTCCCAGGAAACTATTCCTTTCTCCCTGGCTGCCTTATCTGCAAAGATAGCAATTGCTATCTTTAGTTACAAACTGCATGATATCTTGTAGGAGAAAATTCAATTTTCTTTCAATGTTGCAGTTCCTTGTGTCATTCAGGAAAGGGAATAAATGATTATCTCTGTGTTTAACATACAACTAACATTCCAATATGTCATGTGTCAGATCTTCTCTTTCCCCTACCCCGCATAGAGTCTATATAATCTAGCATTGATACCTAGGAACCTGCATCATTACTGCATCATTGTTGTACCATTTCCTTATACAGAAACAGTAAAAGGTACACAATAATCTCTTTCCCATTGGGAACAGCAGGTTTTTCTTGAACTAGATTTAATTCTTGCTAGCCATTTCATAGATTTCATAAGCAAAAGAACTGCTATGTCCATCTGTCTTTTAACATCTAATATCCTTTGATGGAAGACATTTTTTTATATTGGTATTACATACATTTAAAGCCTCCATGTTAAAACCATACTAAATTGCCAATTTTGAAAAATTGCACAACCAGGACTTGTCGGGGATTTTAACCATCTGTTCATTTAGACAAATCACGGGAAGCCTATCTTCACTCATTTGGATTAATTTGATCTACTAATTAAACAGCCAAAAACAGAAACTTTTTTTCCTACTGTGCAAGCAATCCAAGTTCAGCTCAGAAGCTTCGTGCTAGGAAAGCTCTGGACATTCCCAAAATGAAATTTTAAAAAAAAACAGTTCTGGGAGCTCTCAATTGTCTTAGTCATAGCCAACCCTCATATACCTACACTGAAAATCAGTAGAGGCAATATCTGTATAAACTTTCATGACAGCTGTAAGTTAACCTTGGATATCTATAGCTGAGCAGCCCATTCAAAAATTGAGCATGTGCATTTCCTTTCAATTTGTTTCTCAATATCTGAGGAATCCAGGTTCCTGCAGCTGAAAAAAAAAACCTATCCAGATAAAGAAAAGATCTAACTCGCTCAATTCTGTGAGAATTTAAAAATCACTTATTTAATTGCAGTATCCTATTAACCATGCATTAGTCATTGTCTACTATATTTACTAGTAAAAGCTAAGTATAGGCTTTTCAGTTACTATAACAGAACCCAATAAATGTGTACATATACTTTTGAAAGTTGAGTGCTCTATATTGAAAGACTGTGATGGAAAGGACCTAAAGTCCTTAAGGAGAGGGAGATCTAGTAGGGCAGCTCATAAGGTAAAATGGCTATAAAGCAAAAAAAACAAAACAGATACCACTGCAGCAAGCACCAGTTTCCTGGACCTGTACTTATTTCCAAAATTAGACCAATTCATCGAATAAGCAAGAAAGTTGGTTCAGAGAACTTACTATAACCAGCTGAAAGACAAGCAAAGGGTACTTGCCTTTTACCTTTTAGCATTTAGTTGTAACAGGACTTGTGTGATCACAATAGGAATGTTACGTATATAAGAAGGATGTTCCTTAAGAAATTCTAGATGCTGCAAGATCGAGACTAATGAAAGCTTTAACCATGTACAAGCATCATCAACAATATTCATCTTCTCCAACCTACCCTTAAAACATAGTCACCTTTATGTTTTCTTTTGTGGTTTTGTTTTGGGGTGTGGTGGAAATAAATTAAGAGATGGTAAGAAAGAGGGTAGGAACTGCAATGTGCTTTAGAATATAAGAAGCCCAGAGATCAGCTTAAATTATTAAGGCCAGAGTTCAACTTAAATCATTTCAAGGAAGTACACTCATCAGTTGTACCATACAGCCCATTAGATATATTACTTAGTGAGGCTGTGCATGTCTCAAAAATAATTCAAGAAGAAGTGCTTCAGATTTAATTCAAGCACAGCACCTCACAGGGATTCATGAAAGCAGTCTGACTTTTTGCAGGCTTTTTATTCTAGTCTGAAACAATGGTGCTGTACTTTAAGGAATCCATTCATCAAAGTTAATGCAACTTTTAAAAGTTCCATGGAAATATGAAAGCCTGCTTTAGTAAACAGCAGAGAGTTGCTGTGCTCCAAAGCATTTTTCCCTGAATTGTTTTCAAGCATGTATGCTATTATTCAGTATCCAAGCCAAAACATATAAAGAATAGTAAATGCAATCTAAAAAGATAGGCACATCACATTTGCCCTAAGGTCAACTGGGCTTTATCACTTGAATTCATCCTTTTGTTTCATTAGTTTCAGCTCATATTAAGTCAAAAGCACTTTTCTGTACCAGTGTAAAGCATCCCTGCTTGGATGTTAGATCAATGTCTATAATAAAGTGGAAGAAATTTGTTCTCTTCTGGAGTCATGATAACTTATAGGGCAATGGTGGTAGGGAGTTTATTGCCTTCCTATTCAAGTGAGTGAGTTTCCTAAATGCAATTTGTAGGCCATTGCATGTCATTGGGCTAGATAAACTCAGTGCTGGAGTAGATGAGCTCTAGCCCTAATCCAGCAAGAGTTCTAATTCTTTCTTTGGCTACCTGATTACATCACAAAACAAAAACAAAAAAATGCCCTAATTTGGACTGTGATACAAAAAGCATTGTCCTCACAGTCCCACATTTTTTTTCCAGCCACTTTTAACAAATGTACTAGATATATAGCATTGTAATATTACCATGTTCTTTATATGATTGAGATAACTGCAAGAAAAGGAAAATATTATTTTTGGATTCTGAGTATAGAAAGCCTGTTCCCATTTTTAGGAAGACATATGATCAGAATTGTATGCCTCCCTCACCCCATCTCCAATATTGTGTTCTGTTCTAAGCTAAGTTTATATGCAAATCAATTTCATATCAAAATACTTTTTTTCACAGACGCCACATCTAGAAACTAAAGACAGGGCCAGTAGGCACAGTAGCAAAAGCACTTTGACTTATATACAATCCCTTCTAAGCAGTTTACAGAGTCAGTATATTGCCCTCAACAATCTGGGTCTTCCTTTTATGATCTTGGAAGGATGGAAGGCTGAGTCAACCTTTAGCCAGTGAGAATCAAACTGCTGGCAGTTTGCAGAATTAGAGTCAGCTTTGGAAGCCATATTAGCATCAGAAGCTTCCACGCTGCCACATTCTTGAGTGTGGGAAGATGGGAGGGGGGACTTCAGGGAGCGTATGTGGTTAGACATAATAGTATTCTTCTTTACAATCAAGGTCATGTTATTCCTGCACCTGGCTGAGGAGGAGTAGAGAGGATGATGTCTCAAGTTGGAACGGATGGTGATTGGGGCATGTGATGGAATGATGGATGCAGGGGGTGGATTTGTAATTTTTTACTTATTGGAGGAAAACCCAGAACTTTCAGATTTGGGTATTCCCAGATGTGCCGGTATAACTACTCTAATAAAAGTAAACTTTGAGAAAATGCCTGTCTCTGAGTTTTTAATTGGAGTTGGGTTTTTCTGGAATGTTGACAATTATAATATAATATTATATTTTAACCACTGTGGCATCACGGCTCCTAATTCTCTTTATTCCATCTATAGAAGAGGAAGATCCAAAAAATAGCATCAGATATATGATGATCATGCAAAACATAATATAATTAGTTTCAGAGAGAGAATGCCATACACAAGCTAAAAAGACACTCAAGCAAACATTCGCCTATGAGAAGGCAATGCCTAAAGAAGACTGCCCCAACTGCAAAGAATCATTGATATACAACTTTAATTAGTTGTGCCATGCAATAAAGAGCACTCTATACTGCAGCAAGATGACAAAATGCACTATGGATAGTAGAGGTCTTTTCAATGAATTTTTTAAAAAACATAACGCTTGAAGGAAAATTCTTTCTACTTTGCTTGGACCTGGTTCAGTTTAGTTCTGATCATTATATTAAATGGGATAATCAAAGATCAAACAAGCCATTTAATTGGAAGAACTGGGAACACACATTCTGCATTAGCAGTACAAATGTAAGTTACAAATAAGAGAAACCTGGAAATGTGTTGTGCAAAACTGGCAGAGATAGAGGCAAAAGAATTTGCTTCAATAATCTCTCTCAAATGGGATTGTGTTCAGTCTGTCCTACAGCCAAGAGTAGACAAGAAGCTGGTTAGAAAATATTATGCAGTTCAAGTCTGCTGAATATGAAGTCTTGTTTCCATGATCCTGAAAGAGCTCATTATTTCACAGACACTGACTGCAACTTTTGAGAATGTCTGGAGGATGAAATGAGAAATATTGTCTCCTTTTAAAAAGAAAGGAATGTTCATCTATCGTCTTCAGTTAATACCTCAACAACATTAGTCATATTATAACTAAATGAGGTATTTCCAAAGATGACTGGCCAAGCCAATTGGCATGGAATAACTTGGCACCTGCTGTTGCACTATTGTTGTTGCACTTTTTATTTAGATTTGTGTCGTTCACATTTAACATTGTGCTTCAGCAGTGCACTTTCTTTTGTAGCTTAGAATTGACAGCTCTTATGATTCGCACAATAGAATAGAATAGAATAGAATAGAAGAGAAGAGAAGAGAAGAGAAGAGAAGAGAAGAGAAGAGAAGAGAAGAGAAGAGAAGAGAAGAGAATACTTTATTGGCCAAGTATGATTGGGCACACAGGGAATTTGTCTTGGTGTAAATACTGTCAGTATATCAGTATACCAGTATATCACACAAGGTAGCGAGTTTTTGTTCCAGCATTTCCCAAGTGGTTGTGTCTATGTCAAATGACTTCAGGGAGGCCTTTAATGTGTCTTTGTAGTGCTTTTTTCTGCCCTCCATGTGAATGTTTTCCATCAGAGAATTCCTTGAAAAGAAGTTGCTTGGCTACCTGCTCATCCAGCATACAGATGACATGACCTGCCCTCCAGGTCTGTGCTCTCATCAGCAATGTGTGGACTGATGTAGTCATTCTCTAGAGAAAACTTTAGTATCTGGTATTTTATCTAACCACCTGATACCTAATATTCTGCAAAGACAAGTCATGGGGTAATGATTTAGCTGTCTTAATATGCCTTTGGTACATGGTCCATGTTTCACAGGCAGACTGAAGGGTAGGGAGTAACATGACTCCGTAGACCTTCAGTTTTGTGGATGGACTAAAATTCTTTGCAATTCTTACACAGTGAAACAGTCTGCTGAAAGCAGAACTTACCTTTTCTATTCTGTATCAATTCTAACTTCTGTATCAATGGTCACTGCTTGAAAGTCAGTGCTGCCAAGGTAATTGAATTAGCCCACTGCCTGTAGTTTCTGTCCTTTCACTATGATTCTGGACACTATATTTGGTACATGAGGACCAAGCTCGTGCATAACTTTAGTCTTTTGAATGTTGATGTTAAGTCCAAAGTTGTCATAAATCATAGAGTATTTGCCCTGGAGAAAATGACTCCTGGTGGCACAGTGTTAAAGTGCAGTATTGCAGCCTAGAGTTCAATACTGATGGGGCTCAAGGTTGACTTAGCCTTCCATCCTTCCAAGATTGGTAAAATGAGGACCCAGATTGTTGTGGTAAACATGCAAATAATGTTTCTACATTGCAAATCACTCGGAGTGCTGTGCAATATATAAGTCTAAATACTATTGCTATTGTTATTGCTATTTATTCATACTAACTTGCATCTCTGGCTCGGAACCAGCATTAACAGTGCAGTCATTGACAAAGAGGAAAGCTCCCAAAATAGGTTGCTTTATTTTGGAAAAGCTTGAAGCCTATTCAGGTTGAAGAGCTTCCCAACCATTCTGTATTTAAGGTTAATTCCAGCAGTAGTGTCCTGAAAGGCATAATTCAGCATGGCAATAAACATCATGCTGATCAATGTGGGTCCCAGCACACAGCCCTATTTAGCCCCATTGGTGACTGGGAATGCCTTAAAGGATTCTCCTCCATCCAGCACTCTAGCCATCATGCCAATATGAAGCTGCCATACCATCTGAATGAATTTATTGGGACAGCTGAACTTGTACGTGATCCTCCTCAGGTTTTCATCAGATCAACAAAGGTTGTATAGTGTTATGATATGTACAGAATAACCCTTGAATAACAAGGATATGCACATGGAAACATTTATGAGAGTAGTTATGAAATTCAGCCACACACAGATACACTAAATTGAGTTAAATAGCACAGTCCAATAAACGGTCCAGGTCAACTAATCTTGCTTTATGGGTAATAGTCCCATCCACACCAGTCTTTATCTTATATACCCATTTGCAACTTATTGCACGCTCACCTGGTGGTAACTTTACATCCTCATACATCCTTAACTCCCTATTCATAGCTTCCTGCCAAGCTACCTGATCCTTTGTAGGATACAGTTTTATTTCATTGAAGTTAGAAGGTTCTGTATTAACCCGACATACAATGCTTGCTTGAAATCTGTCAGGTGGACATCTCTCCCTAGTTGGCCTCCTAGGCAACTCAGTACATGCTGTTGGCATGACTTCTTCCTTTACCTCCCCTATCAAATCCTCATCTTCTACAGTCATAGAGGTTCTTCTATTGAGGATTCTTCCATTGAGGATTCCTTCACTATCTTATCATCAATATTATTATCATCAGGATTATCAGTAAACAATGGAGTCTCAACAACAACACTATCCTGTACCTTATTATAGTCCTGTTCAAGCTTTCTCCAGCCAACATGCTCCAGAAATTTAGCACTTGCACTGCAATATACATTAGTAGTACCTGGCTCCCAAAATCTAAATGATCTATGATTAGCTTCATAACCTACAAAATATAATAGTCTCGCTCTATGTTGTCCCTTTCGCCTTACTTGCATGGGAATATGAAGCCATGCTGGGGTTCCAAATATATATAAATAACTGAGATCTGGCTATTTTCCATTCCAACGAGTAAATGGTAATTCACCAGTTGTTGAATTCACTACGTTATTTAAAACATGGTTAGCACGCATTATTGCTTCACCCCAAAGTTCCTCTGATAAACCAGAATCTAAAATCATAGTCCTAGCCATAGCCTGTAATGTTTGTCCTCTACGTTCAATATATTAATTATGTTGTGGTCTATAAGGAGCAGAACGCTTATGTTCAATGCTAGCTTTCTGTAACATGGCTTCAAATTTTCTATTGGTAAATTTAGTACCATTATCTGTTACTAAGCTAATAACTTTCTTTTTCTTTTTCCTTTCAGCAAATTTTAGCCAGTTTACAAAATGCTGATAAGTTTCTTTCTTCGTTTTCATAAAATAACAGAAACCATATCTGGAAAAATGATCAATTATACTTAATATGTAACAGGCTCCACTAAACTAGGTTTCTTAGGTCCAATAATATCAGCAAAAACAACCTCTAATGGTTCACTGGTTTTGAATCCATTTACCCTATTTGCAGGAGTTACCTTGCTTTTTTCTTGATTGCAAACATTACAATTTAAATACTTTGTAGAAGGTTTTCATTTTATACCATTAGATAACTCAACAGTTTTCTTTAGCATTTTGAAATTTATATGTCCCATACATCTATGGAACAGATGAATACATTCATCATGAGGCTTTTTATTCTTATAAACTGAGTTAGCATTAATTCATGGATTATCATATATAATAAACAAACATTATCCAATCTTGCAGTAACACTTTTACCCTGTGTTTCAATTAAACATTTATCTCCTTGAAAGGTCACAACAAATCCTGCTTTTACCATTGTTCTTACAGATAGCAAGTTAAATATCACTCTAGGTACATATAACATTGGTAATTGTTCATTAATACATGAACAGTATGCAGTACCTTCTCCAGATGGTCTCAATTTCCATCCATTAGCTAATGATACATGCTGTTTACTCTTTGTCATGTTAACAAACCTCTCTTTACTTTTAGTTATACACTGCGATGCTCCACTGTCAACTACCCATATATCATGGTTTACAGTTGTAGTTGTACTTGATATGGCTAAACTAACATCTTTATAAGCTCTCTGTATATTAATAGCATTCTGTTTCTTACCCTTTTTACAGTATCTGGCTATATGACTTTTAGCCCCACAAGAAAAACATTTCCTAACACTATAGGCAATTGAAGACAGTTTTTCTTCCTGTGGTTGTCTTTTTCTCAGTTGATTTCTATCTTGCCTTCTTCTTGACTCTTCTAACAGTCTTCCAGTTATGCCAGTCAATGTAAGTTCATCTCTGTTTAAAACTTCCAGTCAAGACACATAATCATCATTAGTTTCATCCAAAGAAGAAAGAATGATGTAAACTTGATGCAACTCTGAGAAAATCAGCTCTTTTTCTTGTAGCTCTTGTAAAGTCCTTTTCATAAACTCCAAATGAGCTAACATATTGCCACCTTTTATAAGACGGGCTCTAAACAATTTATGTGTAAGGTGTATGTGTGCACCCACGCTATCTCGAACATAAATCCTCTTCAAAATGTCCCAACATCTAGCAGCAGATTCTTCACCACAAATATGAAATAGCTGCTGATCACTCAATGTCAGTCCAATTATACTGAGAGCCTTTTCATTATCCTGGTTAAAGTCATCCATTTTCTTTTTATCTTCATCAAGCAATGGGTCTCAAGCTGTAACATTCGGTGGACTATTTACTACAGTCCATAATTCTTCTTTACACAGAAATAGGCTGCACTTCATAGACCAGGAAACATAGTTTGTTCCATCCAACTGGGTTATCTGGGTTATACTGGTTGACTGTTCTTGTGCCATTGGTAGTTTAACAATAAACCTCAATCAGCTGTCTGAATATGAAACTGAATATACACACTGATTCTCAATATCTTTCTGGGCCCATAATCAATGTTATGATATGTACAGAATAACCCTTGAGTAACAAGGATATGCACATGGAAACATTTATGAGAGTAATTATGAATAATTATTCAGCCATACACAGATACACTAAATTGAATTAAAGTTTACTTTAAGAAATAGCACAGTCCAATAAACAGTCTAGGTCATATACGTTTAATAGTCCAAAGAATATCCAATTACAAAATCTTTTTACCGGTTGCCTTTGTCATCTACAGTAAACAAAGATATCAAAGTATAAGCACAGCACAGATACAATAGACAACCTTAGATAGCAACAGAATGTCAGAGAGACAGAATGTCAGAAAGAGCAAGCTATGATCTCTAGCTCCCTCTTATGGTAATTTGCAATATAATCAACCAATTGGAATGTAGTATAAATCAATACAGTGATTTTGTCATAAACAAACATTTTTCATTTATATATTGCCAACCCAACTAATTGGTGTACAGATTCCTAACATAGAATTTATGATTTTGCACCTGACACTACTAAAGTTGGCAAGTGGCAAATGTCATGTCAATAGACTCACAACTTTTGCAGAAGCCACACTGACAACAGGATCAGCTCCTGATGAATGAAAACATGATGTACTGCAGCAGAATTCTTGCAAGAATTTTTCCTTTGATGGAAGCAGCAAGATTCTTCAGTTGTTGCTGCATACTTGTTGATTATCCTTCTTCTTTTAACGATTAATAATGGGTGCATCATAGGAATGGATACATGCATCTGAAAAACTAGAATAACTTGGTGAGTTTCTCTGTATATACCAGATCATTGTAGATTACTGCAGGTTTGATGTCTCTCCTTGGGGTTTTGCTGCTGGATAGCTTTCATGATTTTAGCTACTACTAGTAAAATGTCAAGAAAACTACAGGTTGTAATTTTGATTCAGATATTAATTGGACTTAGGTCAAATCCTGAAGGCCAGGAATATCTTGGAAAATATTGATGAAAACCATTCCCTTTAACAAACTTTTAAGCCTATGAATACTTTCAGTGGAAGGGGTATTAGGAATTGATAGTCACCTAACAGTTGGGTTGGAAATATATAAACCAGGATAGAGATTTAATACTGTCTCTTTAAAGGAATGCTAAAAGTGTAATTGGGTGTGGTTCATCAAATGGCCATAAGATGGAGCCAGAAACCTGGGTTGTTCGTTCTGTTGTTGTTAGTTGGTAGTTGGTAGATGTTCTAATGTTTGATGTTCTTGGTTCCTGCATTTTTCCCTATTGACTGTTGCTGATCATCGTTCTTCTTGGATTGCTGTAAGTCTGTAACTGAACTGTGTATGATACTGGTCTTTGTTATTTGGATTATCCCTGGACTGAACACTGACTGCTTTAACCATGTATGACTTGGATTGCCTGTTGGACTTTGCTTAACCGTTTACTGGAAGTAAAACCTACATTTTACTATTCAGTGTATCTGTGTGCTGGTCATACCACTCTCACTACGTTTCCTTGTGTGCACTCATTCTCCTAACGGGGAATTACCTCAACAAGGGGGAAGGGGCTTACTTTTTAAAAATTACTTGGTTGTACTTTATAATTGATTTTGTGCCTGTATCACTTACTGGGATGCCTTATCACCATCTCAAATAACCTCTCAAGCAGTTTAAAATAATCAAAGTACTTAGGCCGCTTAACATTTTCTAACCTTTCAAATACTGCACAAAAGCAACCTTTGTTGTCTTCAGATTGGGAGATAATAAGTGTACATTCTTAGGAATGTAGTGTGCAAGACATAATATTTTATTGTAGAAATATTAAACATTTCTCATATTAATTTGCTTGCTTTCTTCTCTTCCATTTATTATGAATTTCCACTCTTTCTATCAACTCTTAAAACTCTGCTTTTCTTTACACAATGACCAGTAATTGTTCTGTTTATTTCTGAATTACCACTCCAAATATAGCCTCTTTATTAATCTCCAAGAAAGCAAAAGGTGACATGTCCTATGGCAATAAAGCTAATATTATGTGTCATGCATGAGGTTCAGGCATCTCCCACTTCTTTCCTTTCTCCTAAGTCTTCATTTTGATAAAGTTCTAAGTTTTGGCAATCTAATATTGTTATGTCCTGAGAACTATAGGAGTTCTCACTCAGGTCCACTCACTTTGAGTGGGCGTTCTTCCCCCTTTCCTCATTGGTTGGTTCTCCCCAGCAGCCAGCTATAAAAGCAGGCTGCGGGGTCCAACCAGTCGCTGATTGCTGCGAGCCAGTTCCAGGCTTGGCAAGCACGGTCAGCCCTTTATTATTTAATAAAGTATTGTTGCACTCATGCTCTGGTTCAGCCTCTCATTGCTCAAACTTAACACTGGCGACGAGGGTGGGATGGCTACCAGTAGCACCATGCAACCGCTGAGTCACAGCCGCCGATCCGCAACCCAGAGAGAGCGATCGGCCGGCGATAAGGGAACGCTGATCCGCAGCCAGAGAGAGCGGTCAGCCAACAAAAAGAGCAAACAAAAAGAGCAAACGCTGATCCGCAGCCAGAGAGAGCGGTCAGAATCGAAAGTTAGAAGCGTCTGTAGCCGCTTGTTAGCCCAGCTACAGGGAAAGTGAAGCGCTGCGAGCCGCAGCCGCTCTGTATCAGGCGCGAAATTCAAACGGTTGTCATTTGAATTTCAAACCATAAAAGGTACAGCACAGCACTGTAGCCAGTCACTGACGCCCACTCAGGCGCGAACCCAAACGCCATCAACAGCTAACAGTCTAACGTGGTTAACCCAGAGAGAAAGAGAGGATTTAAAACAGCCTCTCCGAGCTGAAATCACTTGCCCGCCACGGGCTCTAAAACATTGTCTGCTGCCCCAGAGAGATTTTTTCCTCAGGTTATTCAACTGGTTCCAGCACCATGAGTTCCAATCCAGTCTTCCCGGCGTTTAAACCAGACGAGGAGAAGTGGGAATCGTATAAGAACAGCTTCAATCATTATATCGATGCAGTTGGCCTGGCGGATGCGGGGAGCATCGGAAAAATCGTATTTCCTAATCTACTGCGGGGCCACCGTCTACGATACGGCCGCAGCGCTGCGTGGCCCCTCGGGAGTTGAAAACGTTCCGTGGTCAGAGTTACTTGAAATTCTTACTAACCACTATTCCCCCAGGCCCTCACAGATTGCCAGAAGATTCACCTTCCGTATGAGGAAGCAATCGAGCAAGGAGACCATAAATCAATATATGGCCGCTCTCAGAACAGCAGCACTGCATTGTGGGTTTGGAACCTACCTGGAGGACATGCTCCTCGATCAATTAGTCTGCGGGGTCAAGGACCTCCACCTGCAAAGGCGACTTCTCGCAAAGAAAGACCTCAACCTCGCACAAGCAGTCGAGGAAGCCTTGGCAGCCGAGTTGGCAACAACATCAGCCACCGAAATCCAGGGCCCTAGCGCCAAGCTGACATCACTCCCAGTCCACTCCGAGGAGGTGGTAGCAGAGGAACCCATAAGTGATGAAAACGAAGTCCACCGCCTATCCAATGACAGACGGCCGCAGGTAGGAGCCAGACAAGAAAACAGCGGTCCTCCCAAGCACATCACCCTGTGCCTAGCCTGTGGGGGATCTCATCAGAGGGCCACCTGCAAGTTTAAAGGAGCCACCTGCAATAACTGCCATAAAAGGGGACACATCGCGAGAGTCTGCCAAGCCCCCAAAGCGCAGCACAAAGGCACCCTCCTCGCACTCGGGACCACAGAGGCAAGTACTGAACTGTCGCACACACCACCTTGCCAAACACACGTGCCACACTGTTAGTAAAATTTCTCTCTCCGTTTCCCTAGAAGGTAAACCGTGCCGCATGGAGGTTGACACAGGGTCAGCGCTCTCAATTATCTCGTGGAACACCCTTAAGAGGCTCCAACCAAGCCTATCCACTAGCCGGCTCCAGAGATGCCAGTTTGGCCTGAAGGACTACCAGGGAGGACCATTCCTGTAATCGGCAGAGGCAAGTTCCTTGTCAGTTTAAAAGCTTTTAAAGGCCACCTACCTCTAGTGGTAGTTAACGGCAATCTACCCACCTTATTGGGGCTCGATTGGTTTCCCCATCTCGGCCTAGGGCTAACAGGAGTCCATGCTGTCTCAACCTCAGACACTGACTCCTTATTCGCTGATTACTCAGACGTATTCAGCGAAGAGCTGGGGTGTTATAAGGGTACCCCATCTCATTCTCGGTCGACCCCAAGCAGTCCCAATCAGACTAAAACCGCGTAGGGTCCCATTCGCTATTCGGCCAAAACTAGATGCAGAATTGGATAAACTATTAAAACAAGGGGTCATTGAGCCAACAGATTTCGCCAAGTGGGAGACGCCCATTGTCACACCCTCAAAAAGACGGTAGCCTGAGAATTTGCTCGGACTACAAGACGACAATCAATAAATTTCTGCAAGTTAGCGCTTATCCTGTGCCCGTCATCCAACACTTATTACACACATTCGAACCAGGCACCATTTTTGCTAAATTGGACATGTCTCAAGCATATCAGCAGTTCCCTGTAGATAACCAAACAGCGGAACTCCAGACAATTGTCACTCACAGGGTGCCTTCTGATGCAAGCGCCTCCAATTTGGCGTAAGTGTGGCCCCGGTATTTTTCAATCCCTCATGGAGCGGATTTTGCAGGGCCTCCTGGTGTAGTACCCTACTGACGACATCTTAGTCTCGGCCAGGGACAGACCCCAACTCTTCCAAAGAGTTCGAGCTGTGTTAGAGAGGTTCAGACAGCATGGCCTCAAGTTGAAAAAAGAAAAATGTACCATTGCCACTAGACAGGTGGACTTTCTGGGTTATAAAATTGACGCCTCTGGCATTCATCCCCTGGAGTCCAAGGTTAAGGCAATCCACGAGGCACCCACTCCAACCTCCAAAACAGAACTGCAGGCGTTCTTGGGGCTATTGAACTTTTACGCATCCTTTTGCCCCATAAAGCATCAGTAGCTGAACCCCTACACAGATTACTGGATAAAAAGTCACCATGGCATTGGGGGACAAGGAAGACCATGCCTTTAACGCCGTCAAATCACTAATCACGTCAGAGGCGGTACTTATTCAATTCACCCTAGCCTCCCTTTAGTACTGGCAGCTGACGCTCCCTTTTGGAATCGGGCGGTACTAAGTCACAGGCTTCCCAATGGCACCGCTCCCATCGCCTTTTTCTCAAGGACGCTCTCTACCACGGAGCGCAATTATAGCCAGATTGATAAGGAAGCCCTAGCAGCTGTTGCAGCCGTGAAAAATTTCACGAATTCCTTTTCGGCCATTTTTTTGAGCTGGTCACTGACCACAAACCCTCCTGGGTCTCCTAGCCGGGACAAGCAGACCCCTCAAGTCCTCTCCCCTAGGATGACAAGGTGGACTCTCTTCCTAGCAGCCTACTCCTACAGACTGGTACACCACCCGGGCAAAACACTGTCCCACGCTGACGCCCTCAGTCGCTGCCCCTTGCCGGCCCCGGCTGAAGACCCCGCTCCTGTCCACGCTATTTTCGAAATTACCCAGTTGGACCTACCCATCACGGCCATGGACATTGCTGCTAAAACCAACACAGACCGAACACTCGCCCAGGTGCTCGACTGGGTGAGGAGGGGTGGGCCGGGTGGCAATGTTGATAACAAATTCACACCTTTTAAGACTCGCATGCAGGAACTGTCAAGTCTGCAGGGCTGTCTACTATGGGGCACTCGAGTGGTCATCCCGGCCTCACTACGTCCAGTTCTGGAAGCGTTGCATGAGGGACATCCTGGCATCGTGAGAATGAAAGCGTTAGCACGCAGCTACGTGTGGTGGCCGGGTCTAGACGAGGACATTGTCAATTGGGTAAGTTCCTGCAACATTTGCCAGGAATCCCGTCCTGCTCCCCCATTGCCACCCCTACTAGATGGGAAAACGCCAGCGCCCCTTGGTCTAGAATCCACATCGACCTAGCGGGCCCTCTGCATGGGAAGATGTTCCTGGTGGTCGTGGGCGCTTATTCCAAGTGGATTGACGAGCGCAGCTATCCACGACCACCACACTAGCAATCACCAACGTGTTGACACGCCTGTTCGTTACGCACAGGCTACCCGACTCCATTGTCTCCGATAATGGCCCACAGTTCGCATCAACTGAGTTCAGCCGCTTCGCTGCCAACCTGGGTATCTGCCACATTTTCACAGCCCCATTTCACCCTGCCAGTAACGGGCTGGCTGAAAGGGCCGTCAGGACCACCAAAGAAGCCCTGGCAAGGTTCAACAAAGATGACTGGCACCACAAACTCTCGCAGTTTCTGATGAGCCAGCACTCAACTCCTTGTTCAGTCACCAATAAGTCCCCAGCTGAGCTCCTGATGGGCAGGCGCCTGAGGACTGTATTGGACAGACTACACCCACAATACTGCCCTGACTCCCCCTCGCTTCCTCATCGGGGTTAGACATTTTATCTTACAGGAGCCAGTTTTCGCGAGGAACTTCGCTGGAGACCCCCTGTGGATCCCAGGCGAGATCGTAGCCATCACCGGGCCGCGATCATATCGGGTCAGACTGGAGGATGGCCGCGTCTGGAGAAGGCACATAGACCAACTGCGCAGACGCCTCAGCACCATCGCCAGCAGGGACCCAGAGACTCTAGACGAGGGAAGGTTTCATCCTCAGCCTCACATCCACATCACGCCCGGCGATCAGCTCATACCTTCAACCGGTTCAGAAAGCCCGAACACAGACAGCGGCGCCCAGATAGTTGACCAGCCCGATCCAGCCTGCGAGAGCACATTCCCAGAGAGCAACCCTACGAGCCCAGGGCAGGCCCAAACCGAGGGGCACACTGGGGACACTTTGCCGACTCTGCCTACCCAGGCAGACCCCGGACGGACAGACAATGTTCCAGAACTACGCCGCCCGGGCGCCAACATAAACCTCCTGCCTACCTCAAAGACTATGCGTGTTCGCATCTGGGGGAAGGGGTGTTATGTCCTGAGAACTATAGGAGTTCTCACTCAGGTCCACTCACTTTGAGTGGGCGTTCTTCCCCCTTTCCTCATTGGTTGGTTCTCCCCAGCAGCCAGCTATAAAAGCAGGCTGAGGGGTCCAACCAGTCGCTGATTGCTGCGAGCCAGTTCCAGGCTTGGCAAGCACGGTCAGCCCTTTATTATTTAATAAAGTATTGTTGCACTCATGCTCTGGTTCAGCCTCTCATTGCTCAAACTTAACAAATATTACCTGTATAATCTGGCTTTGTGAGTTGCTCTACTCTGGTTAACTATGTCAATACATGAATTGAATGGAATGGAACGGAATGGAACGGAACAGAACAGAACAGAACAGAACAGAATAGAATAGAATTCTTTATTGGCCAAGGGTGATTGGACACACAAGGAATTAGCCTCTGGTGCATATAAGCAACAAAGTGATAAATCATAAATAATAATTCTTAACTCTTGATGAATGTATCTTTTCTTTTATGTATACTGAGAGTATTTGTACCAAAACAAATTCCTTGTGTGTCGAACCACACTTGGACAATAAAGAATTCTATTCTATTCAATTCTATAAGATACAATCAGCAAAATGATAGTCATAAGATACCAATAGGAATAGGTAATAGGAAAGATAGAAGGATAATAGTAACACAGTCCTACTATGTGGTTAGATATCTATCCTCTGGCACTGATACATTCTCATCTTAACCAAATGACCAGCAAGTAAAGGATCACTGGATGGTCCAATTCACTTGGACCAGGAGAGACTGTTCTATTTTAGCTGAAGTCCCAATATCTCTATCTTAACAACAAATGGCTATGATTATCTTATGTCAATGAAACTGGTCATTGCTCACTTGTGCATGTTGGAAAGATTAGCCGATTTTTAATTGATGTTACTTTCATGTATGAAAGTTCTAGAACCATTCTGTTCAGTTTCTACATTAATCTGTGGTTTTTAATTAAAAATATAGAAATTAAATATATATTTTCAATATGTGTGATATGAAATACACATGGGCTGGTATCATTGTCTCTCAAAGTATGCATTTCTGAATGTATTGCTTTCCAAAGCAAAATTTCTGAGCTTAGCTCAGAGAAATTCAAAGCATAATCATTTTTCACCCTGCACACTAATTTAGCTGATATGAATCAATTCATAGAACATTTGACAAAGAACACATTTCTCAAGCATGCTATTAAAAATACTACCTGATCATCACCCAGTGGAAATATTCTTCAAAGTATGAACTCTTTTCATTAGAGTGGGCAGAAAGAAGAAAATCAGAGTACAACCTCACAGCTGGCAATCCATAAAACAGGGTTTGAAGATCTTCTGGCTTACATGTTTCAAGTGGCCCTCCAGCTGGCCCTTCTGAAGCAAAACACTCCCTTCTCCCCCACTGCTTTTTTTTCTTCTCATAATGGCTCTCCTTTTATTCACTCTACTTGCTTACCCTCCAAAACTGACTGAAGTCACCCCTGCCCATGTTCCTGTGGGGACATCAGAAGGATTCATTTTATTTTGGCTGTGCTGCTGCTTCCTTTCTCAAAGGGGAAGATCAAGAAATGGGCAAAGCATAGCAATGGTGGAATGATGACAGGGATAGAAGGAGGTCTGGCCTGTTGGAATACGTATACTGACTGGATTTGGCCCATCACCTGGATCCATTTTGTCACTCAGTGCTGGCATGGGAGACAATTTCTCCATGACACTTTCCCTTAAATATAGAATGCATCTTGCAACATGAGGAGATGCAAAAGGGATTGCATGAAATTCCCTTCCAGTGTCCAAGCACTGAAATCCCGACAAAGAGATACATTCTCTCTGCAAGTAAGCCCATTATGAGATATTCATAACTTTGCCCATGATGATTAATGCAGTCTTAATAAGACTCTTATCAGTATGACTCAGTGAATAACTAACAAGAGATGAATCTGCTTTCATTGGTGTCTCGTTTCCCTTCCATTTGTCCTTCGGTAGGCGTTAAGAACCTGACCCCAGGCACTCCACAGTGCAAGCAAGCTGTTCACTGTTCTTCTCCTGCCTGCTTTTTACTCCAGGGAAACCATAGCATTACCATAAACCCACATTCTTTCAGTTTTCAGTCAAACAGGAATGCCACTTCCACAGAGTAGTATCTCCACACTGACACATTCACTACGGTTTCTCAATTTTTATGACAACAGTTGTCAAGTACAAATATATTAACCCAAACTCAGCCTTAATAATAATAATTTCATGATCATTAGAATTAGGCCAGATTGGGCCTTATGCAGTCTAGTCCTTAGAAACCAGGATCTGCCACACTCAAGAGCATTGACCTCCCACTGAGATGCGAGACATAACCCATTGTTTCCTTCTGCCACTAGTTGGGTGCCTGCTAAAATATCTTTGTTTTGTCTGATCAAAATTCCAGCAATATATATGTTGTAATTTGAACTGTACATTGACAACAAGGTTTAGCTGGAGTCTGATGTGGTAATTCAGTAAATAGTCTGTTTCTCCTTGGCCCAAATATGTGGCAACCTATTTCAACTTGGAGCTCAAGTCATTCAGATTCAGAATTTTTTTTTAAAGGGCAACTCCAATTAATTAGAAACAACTGGGATTTTTTTCCCATAAAATGGGATGATGTTTGCAACCAAAGCGGCAGAGGTGAATCTTGCCTGACAAGAGCTGAGAAACTGGATCTAAGCTGCTTTAAATTCAGATTTCTGGAGGGGAAAAGGAGAATGCTTTTAACATTTTTTGCAGGGACAGGATTTATAAAAACCATTTCCTTTCTGTAGAAATAAATCTTTCTACAGATTTATAAAAATAAGTTTTTAAGATATAGTCTTTATGAATTTGGGATGGTGTAAAAATAAAATTTTAAGCCTCTCTTTTTTGTTTAACGGGCAATGTCAGAGAAACAACCAACAGTGCAGAGATTTTCTTTAATAGGAAAATCCCAAATTAGAGAAGATTAAGCTCAGAGATTTTAGAGCAGGACCAATTTGCATTCAGGTACATTTTTTGTCTGTAGAGAGAGTTAGATTATAATTTCAAGCAAGAATCCCTTCCAGGAAGGATTGGGATAGATAGATAGATAGATAGATAGATAGATAGATAGATAGATAGATAGATAGATAGATAGATAGATAGATAGATAGATAGATAGATAGATAGATAGATAGATAGATAGATAGATAGATAGATGATAGATAGATAGAACCTGATTAACCATTCCCTCTGATCTGACAGGCATTCCACACAAATACACACACACACACACACACACACACAGAGGGAGAGAGAAATGATATATCTCCACTGTTTGAGAGTGATAAAATGTATGAAAGGATCCACTCACAAAAAATGCATTATGTTCTTCAAAGGAGGCCCACTGAGATAATATCTCCCGCTACTAGAATATGGGATTATTCAACCAGCTGTGAAAACAAAACTGTTTCTGACAGGAAATCTTGTAAAGTTTTTTTTTAAAAAAAAACTCATACCATTTTAGCTAGATTTTAATATCTGATTAGTTTAGTTCCTTTCCTTGTTCTCTACTTCACAACAGCCATTAAGAAAATCATAAATGCATCCTGGGTGTTTTGACACATATACAAATATATCATCCAACAGCTAAACAGAAAAGAATCCAAGATTAGTCAAGCAGCAGGTTACAGAGAAAGTTCAAGATAATATTTTGAAAAGTTTATGGTAAATCCATTCTCTAAACCTGGTTACAAGAAATTGTAGCCTACCTGTCAATTCTGTAAGATTACTCGTGTGATTGTGACTGTACATTCATGTATATTAATCTATATACAATTTTTAATAGGGGAGGATAGAATGTGATAGGCAGCAAATGTGTCACTAGCCAAATATACCACGCAGCACATTATGCATCACATCAATGCCCTCAGAACAGTTGCTGATAATAGCAGCACATGATTCGTCCTGTGACTTTAGAGAGGAAGAAAAAAGAACAGGGAGGGGGGAGAGGCAAGAGTGAACATTTTATTTCCTATTATTTCAAAGTGTAAAATGAAGCTCTAAGCCTCATCACCACAGCTTAAAGGTCAATGGCAGCATGAAGTGAAATTTGCATTCTTTTCATTTTTAACATGCTAGGGGATAAATCAGCTGCTGTAATAGCTATTGCAAAAATGGAGCGAGCTGTTTCTCCCCTACTCCCAGAAATAATGCCAACTCTTCAGGTGGGAAAAGAATAGGTTTTTTTTCTGATCACACTTTAATTCTCCAGTTATGTGAGAACAAAATACTTTAATTAACATCATGTAGTAGTCCAAGGAATTGTAGAAATTAAAGAACTCTTACAATAATTTACCATCTAATCCAGGAACCTCATCCCCGCTACCTGAAAAGAGCCCTCACCTGTGCTAACAAAACTTGGGATGAAAATACTTATTTATAAAAAGCCCCTTTTAAATTTAGAAACAAGAGTTCAATTAAATTGTCCAGCCATCCCATCAAGAACTGCAAATGGAAGGCAATATTTTTCAGCACGAAACAACATTTGGTATCCAACCAATATCTGGAAACCTCATGAACACATAACTCCCTATCTCCCAGTAAGGTATCTCCCCTCCCAGTGAACCATTGGCACTTCAAAACCCAGTGAACCATTGGCACCTCTTCATATTGAGAGTAGGGAATCAACAAGCCTCCCTCATTACGAATGATGCTGAAGATTACTATTTTCCAAAGGCAATGGGGAAGCAGCCATGGGTCTATGACAATTCACCATGACCAATTCACCACAGCCACAGCCAACTTGCCACAGGACAACTCACTACAGGATAAGAGTTACACTAATATCAAAGGTGGAGTCATTAAATAAAGGATGCAGAAGGAGGGACAGAATGAAATGTGAATGGCAAAAAATTAAAATGTTTTTTTGTTATTTTAAATAATTAAATGGAATGTTTAATTGTCCCACAACAAGTTGTCTCAAAGTGAGTTGGCTGTGGCAAGTTGGCCATAGTGAGTTTGCCACAGCAGGTTGATTATGGCAAGTTGTCCCATTCCCAGCAGCCATCTTGAAAATTTATTTTACTTATGTATGAAAATTTGAATGTAGTATTGCAGGCTAATTCTGCTGACTGCCAGAAGTTCGAACTGACCAGCTCAAAGATGACTCAGCTTTCCATCATTCTGAGGTCAGTAAAATGAAGATCCAAATTTGGGGGCGGGGGGTGATATGCTGATTCTATAAACTGCTTAGAGAGGGCTGTAAAGCACTGTGAAGTGATATATAAATCTAAGTGCTATTGTTATTGCTATACAGCCACCCGGTTCACCCTTAGGACAAAACACAAATACAAAAACAATAACCCACTCCATCCTTTCCCCCCAGCAACAACAATCAGATAAGCTACTTGATAGGCTCTATATCACTCTAGAGTCCCTAGGCCTATTAGCAGAATCATGTTTTCAGGACCTTGTGAAAGACTGTCAAAGTGGAGGGCAATCTTATCTCTATAGGGATGATGGTCCATGGATACCCCCACACACACACAAAACAGAGGATAAGGGCCAGACTTCTCGCTTCCTATCAACACTGAATATGACCACAGAGGAAGGAAGTGAACCAGGCAACACAGTGCCCCTCATTCCCAACCCCCCCAAGTTGCTCCAGAAGGATACCATGGTCAGTGGTATTGAAGGCTACGGAGAGTTCAAGTAGAGCAAGAATGGATGCACTACCCCATCCTCCTGCCATCAGAATTATCAAAAAGTGTGACCATATGCAGGTCTTAACACTGAAGGGTCCAGATAATCCATTTCATCTAAGAAGCTCTGGAACTACCTTTTCATCTATCTTCCCCATGAAAGAAAGTTTGGAGATAAGGATGAAAATTATCCAATAGGATGGTGTCTAGAGATTGCCCCTTAAGAAGGTGGACCACAGCTTCTTTAAAAGGCTTCCCTCTTTCCCGGGGAAAATTGATGACCCCCCAAACTCAATTGCCTGCCATCTCCTGGAAAACTTCCCAAGCCAGGAGAGGCATGGATCTAAAGCATGGGTGCTTGTACTCATAATCCCTAGGTTCGGTCCACTTCCTCAGGTGCAAAGTGTCATACCCTTCCAAAATAGCTAAGGCAAGAACCTGACCCAGGTACTTCCACCAGACCAGAAATCATGCTGACATCTAATTGGGAATAAATCTGAGTGATTTTGTCTTCCATAAAAATCAGTGAATTTCTCAGCACAACTTTTAGGTAGACCTTTCTGTCTATTTGAACAGGAGAAGATGGCTCCCGTTAAAGGAAGGTCACTGACTGATTATCTACAGATGCAATTAGTGCAAAGAATTACTTATACTTCATCACTCAAATCACCACAATATAGGCTTTAATAGCAGCTCTTATCCATGTTTTGATCAAGTCCATTCTTTGTCTTCCACCAGTGGCACTCTGATGTCTCTTCATGGGTTTCATTCCTCTCAATTACTCATATACCACAGGAGATGATGAGGTGTACAGGTTAGGAAAGGTTGCATAGGCATAATCCTATCCAGAGCCCCAGTCACTTTCCTATTCCAAGTGGCAACTAGGAGCACAGCAGGACTATCTTGCTGAAAGGGGGGGGGGGGTACCTCTAGAGAAACTCATAACCACTGTGATCTGACCATGACAGGGAACCAAGATATAGGTCCACCAATTCCAGATCCCATGTACACTGCTCTGACAAGAACATAAAGTTGGATGTGTGAACACTATTCCTAGTCGGGCCCTGGATGATCTGGAGCAGGCCCATGGAAGTCATAGTTTCCATGAAATCCTGAACTACTTCTGACCGCACCACCAGGGATGGCAGATTGAAGTCCCCCAAAACTGTAAGCCTGGGGAAATCCACTGACAGCCCTCCAGTGAGCACTAGTCACCTGGGCAGGGTGACTGGTACAGCAGCAGCAATCCCAACTGATCTCTCAAGCCTAAGAAAAGATGACATCTCACAATCAGGCACTTATGGAGCCATGCCTCTGGAAACTATCAGGAATTCTCTGATTCTCAGAAAATCTGGCCGGCTCTGTACTCTAAGCTGATTCCATATTCGATAACCAGCTGAACGCATTTGTGAGAGAGCAACGTCTCTCAAATGTGCTCTGGGCCGTGCCAGGTCTCAGTGATACAAATCAGATCATTCTTCTTTGCAAGAATCAAATCAGTAATGCCTAAAGGGCAGCTGAGAAGGCACAGAGAAAGCTCTCAGACACCCCTTCCTAGGAACTTTAAAAATTGCTTTTTTATGACTTCCACAAAAGGAAAGCAGAATTGCACAGTGGAGTCATTTCAATTGGTTCCCATATCATAAGAAATCAAAATATAGTTTTCTTTGTAGCATAACAAGTTGTGTGAGCCCTGCTATCATGCTTTATTCTTTTTTAAATCACAATTAAGCAAATGAGCTGAGTTCAACTTGGGATCACAGTCTATTACCACCTACTGTAATAGTCCTCTCCCCAACAATTCCACATGCCTAATCAATCTTAAACAGAAATGTAGAACACCTGTGATCTAGCATTTTCAAACCCTCTTTGCTCAACATCCCAGCAGATGTTTAAAAGAAGAAAACAATTGCAGAAGAGTTTCTACTTTGTTACTCCTTCTCTGCTCATCCCAAAAGTAGTATTCATGATCCAAGCCTAGTGAAAAATTAGAAATTATAAACTTGGCCTAGCAATTTTGGTTCCAGGTATCTATATCCCAACCTTCAAAAGATATCACTGTCCTCAAAAATGTATCCTTGATATTCACCTGCACATATATGTAGATTTATTTTTTTCAATCCTTCTGTCACTTAGAACAAGATAGGGAAAAGTTTGGTAACCCATACAATCTGAGCTGCCTGAAATCTAAATTTAATTCCATATATTCTAATTCCAATATAGGCACCTTGAGCCAGATTGAGAGTTACCTTTCTCACCAATGGAACAACATAAGTTGAGCCAAATGGGTTGAAAGAGAAGATGTGACTACAGTCCCCTCTATAGGATATTCAATTTGCCATCAAAGAAGCATGCAACGTTGCTTCTAAACTAAATGAGGAAGACGATGAAAGCCAGGACAACACATTAAAATGCCAATACCATCTCCCTGCCTGAAATGGAAACACAGCTAAGTCTCCTGCAAAGGAAACAATACCATCCTAATGGATAGTACTAATAAGGCACATAGGTAGCATTAGGTGGATGTTCTACCTGAAGCTCACAGGTTACTGTGCAAGATTAGAGGATCTAAAATAACAGTGTCTGGAAGATGAAACTTAACAGATCTGGCAGGCTGCAATGTGGAACCAGACAAAGGTTCCAATCCACAATATTTGGTGAGGAGATGCTTTCAGATATAATTTGGTGACTAACATTTAAGAAGCCCTATAGTTGCATAAGGGTGTCTTTGATAGGAATTCTACTTCTTTGCCATTATTAGTTCTAACATATATGAACCTATACAAATAAGAAGAGGTTCCAGAAGAACTTATTAATCAATATATTAAGGAATAAAACTTGCTGGAAATAACAGACAAAGAAAAAAATATTCTAAACAATAAAATATCTTTAGAAGAAATAAGAAATACAATTGAAGCACAAAAAGCAAATAAGACTCCCGGCCCAGATGGTATTCCATCAGAATTTTATAAGGAGCTTTAAGAGCTATTAGAGGAGCTAATGATGGATCTCTACAATGAAGCCTTGGAAAATGCTACTGTTCCAGAATCATGGAGGGAAGCATATATAACTCTCATCCATAAAGAGCAGACAGACCCACAAAAAATCCAGCACTATAGGCCAATATCTCTTTTAAACGTAGATGATAAGATATTGGCCACAATATTGGCAGAAAGGTTAAAAAGGATATTAAGCAGAATTATTAATATGGACCAGAATGGGTTTCTTCCCCATAGACGAATGAAGACAAACACGAGGATTATTATGGATGTTTTAGAATTTTATGAAATACATACAAACAGACCAGTGGCATTAATGTTTATAGACGCCCAGAAAGCTTTTGACAATTTGAATTGGATTTTTTTTTTTATCAAACAATTGATTGGCATGAAATTTGGTGAAAAATTCCTGGGACTTATTAAGACAATATATAAAATACAAATGGCAAAAATATTAATAAACAAGGAAAATTCAGACAATATAAGGATAAGTAAGGGAGTAAGGCAAGGGTTCCCATTAGCCCCACTACTGTACATAATAGCAGAAGAAATATTACTAACACAGATACGACAAAACCAAGAGATCAGGGGATTAAAAATTAAAAAAGAGGAGTACAAGCTGCAAGCCTTTGCCAATGATATGGCTTTTATACTGGAGGATCCAACAGAAACGAGCTCCATTTTAATGAAGAATTCGGAAAAATGGCAGGGCTGAAGATTAATAAGGAAAAACAAAATTAATAACAAAAAACTGTACAAAAAAGCAACAGGAAGAATTAGCAAATAAATTAGGTATACAAATAGTTAATAAAATAAAATATTTAGGGATCTGGTTGACAGCCAGATGCTCAACAATCAAAAAAGATAACTATGACAAATTAATAACTCAATTATGGAAAGACTTAGATAATTGGGCTAAACTATCCCGACTGGGCCACATCACGACAATAAAGATGAATGTCTTGCCAAAACTGTTGTTCCTATTTCAGACAGCACCAGTCCAGCTGGAGAAAAGTTTCTTCAAGGAATTAAACAAACATATTTCTAAATTTATATGGCAGAAGAGAAAAGCCAGAGTAAAAGATAAATTACTCCAAGATGCTAGAATGAAAGGAGGCTTCAGCCTCCCAGATTTCGAATTATATTATCACGCCGCAATAGCTACCTGGTTTAAAGATTGGGTCAATCTGACAAATAGAAGAATCTTAACACTAGAGGGCTTTGATCTCCAACTCGGCTGGCATGCATTTATGTGGGATGGTAAGAGTAAACATCATTCATATTTTCTAAGACATTAGACAAGGAAACTTCTGCTAAACACCTGGGAAAAGATTTTTTTAAAAATCATTCTAAGTTTCCACTGTGGTTATCAACAATGGAAACAGTTGTACACCCAAATGTTTTGGATTGTGATAATATTGATAATAAAGATTCACTAGACGAAAAAGGAGAACTAAAAAGCAGTAACCAATTACAACTACAAGGAAAGGAGATAGGATGGTGGCTCTGTGTACAAATACAAACACATTATAAAAAAAGATAGAGAACAATTTGGCTTTAGTATGACCCAGCAGGAATTCGACAAGATATGGCATGGAGAAGAAAGAAAAATGATTAGTAAAATTTATAAACATTTATTAGATTACAAACTAAAAGAAGAAACAGTTAAGGAGTGTATGATAATTTGGGCTAAGAATGTGGGCCACAATATTAATTTAGACCAGTGGAAACACATCTGGCAGACAAAATATAGATTAACTATGTCAGTCTCGCATAAAGAAAACTTATATAAAATGGTTTACCGCTGGCATTTACCTCCTGCAAGACTGGCAAAGATGTCCCCCAATTTGCCACCAAATTGCTGGAAGTATAACCACACCCAAGGAACATATTTCCACATGCGGTGGACTTGCCCATATGCACCGAAATTCTAGCGAACCATTAGAAATTGGATATTAGACATAATGAAACAAAATTTAAAATTTGAACTGGAAGTTTTTTAATTAGGCATGATAGACCCAAAAATGGAAAAGAAACATCAATACTTAATTATTCATATTATAACAGCAGCCAAAATAAGCTTTGGCCAAAACTGGAAATCGCCCATCATCCCTCCCAGAAGATGTGGTTATTTAAAAAAATACACTAGTGTGCTGAGATGGATAATCTGATCAAATTATTAAAAAATAACCAAGACAGTGATTATTACAAAGTATGGAACATCTGGTACGATTGGTTAAAAGAAAAGGTAATATCTGATAATTGGACAAGGTAGTGAAAAAAAGGGAGATGTGAAACTAATCATAAAGTGTATAGAGAATTATAAACATTAAAAGGACAAAGGAACTATTGTAATAAGGTAAAACACGTCAATAAGAAAAAACAAATGTAACCAATACTCAATAAGCACTGTAAAATGTGTGGGGGGGTGTGGGGGTGTAATTTTTGGGATTTTGTCATAGGATTTGCTTTGCTTGAATATCTCTAGGTGTCACCACATTTACAGCCATTGGTTGCCAACCTGCTCATCATGTACCAGTATTCCTAATAAAGAAAATAACCCTCCAAGTCTTGCACATTAAACATTATATTGTGGATTCTTTAAAAAGTCTTTCAATATTAAGGATAATAGTTTGTGCCTCTCCAATATACAGTAAATCTATCCTCCTTACTTAACTATGTTGTTTGATTTATTTATTAATTTGCTACATTCATCATGGCCGCCCACTCCAAAAGACCGTAAGTAGCTTACTCAATCAAAGTATAAAATTAAACAATTAAAAATATAACAATGCATAACAGACTGGGTTAAAAAGCAGCCATAACAATAAAAAAAAGCATGACAGACACTCCACAAACACAGTAATCCTAAACCTAACAGAGTGAGAACTTAAGGGCCTTCACAAACCCAGGAAAGTGGGCACCACACATATTTCTGGAGATATCCTATTCCAGAAAATATGGGCAGTTACAGAGAAGGTTTGCTTTTTTGATTTCACAACATGAGAACAATAAATTAAAGGGACCCACTCTGTCCAAATGTACCAAGCAGGCAGAAACAATTGCATAGAGGAGATACCTAAGATCCTATAAAATTTATAAATTCCTATAAAATGCAAGTGTCCTTGCATAATAACATATCTGACTGTGTGTTCGTGTTTATTTGTTCATTTTCATAGTTAATGAATATTAATAAAGAGATCGTGTGATGATACACTTTGCATAATCTTATATTTTCAGTGTTCTTTCCAAGACAGGGGGAAGAATCATACATTAAGAAAAATACAACTACATTAAAAGAAATGTATTCAAACAAAATTGCCAGCTATTTTGGTAGGCAGTTAAAGAAAATAAAAATTAAAAAACAATCAAAACTAACAAAAAGAATCTAATAAATTAATAAAGTATAATAGAACGAAGTCTGGAAAAAAAATTAAAAATCAACCCCCAATTCCCACCCCCTGTCCCCAACAACAGCAGATCATACTAGCCATTTGATGGGTTCCATCCTGCTCTGGGTTGCCCAGGCCCGCTGGCAAAACCAGATCTTCAGTGCCTTCTGAAAGAGTGCTAGAGTGGGGGCCAGTCTAATCTCTGGGAGAATGATATTCCAGAGAGAGGGAGCCACCACAGAGAAGGCCTTTCTTCTGGGTCCCACCAGGTGTATCTCCCTCAGGGATGGGACCCACAATGTTCACTGCCTCCCCACTCTAATGGGTCGGGTAGATGTGACTGGCAAGAGACGCTCCCTCAGATAACCAGGTTCCAAGCCATGAAGGGCTTTAAAGGTGACAACCAGCACCTTGAATTGCACCCGGAAGCAAATCAGCAACCAATGCAGTTCCTGCAGGAGAGGTGACACATGTGCATACCAGGGTCTGCACAAAACCATGCAGGCCACTGCATTTTGCACCAACTGGAGCTTCCAGATGCTCTTCAAGGGCAGCCCCATGTAGAGCGCATTGCAATAATCAAGACAGGAAAGCATGAGTGACTGTGAGTAGGGACCATTGCTACAAGAAAGGGCATAACTGGTGCACAACCCACAGTTGAGCAGGAGTCATGAGTCCAGGAAAACCCCTAGATTACGCACAAGGTCTGTTTGGGGTAGTGCCACCCCATCCAAGACAAAAGATGGCAATTCTCCCTGAGCCAATGAACCCCAAACCCAGAGCCACTTGGTCTTGCAAGGGTTTAGTTTCAACCCATTGCTCCCCATCCAGCCCCTAACAGCCTCCAGGCACTGCAAGAGGGAGGACACAGCAAGATTTAACTCAGCATGGGCCAAGACATATAGCTGAGTATCATCAGCATATTGGTTGATACCTCAATCCATGGTGATGGATGATCTCACCCAGCAGCTTCATATAAATGTTGAACAGGAGTTGAGAGAGTACCGAGCCCTGCAGAACCCCGTAAAGTAGTGGGCAAGGGCTGAATCTCTCCCCTCCTATCAACACTGACTGAGAGTGGCTGCAGAGGAAGGAAGTGAACCAAGACAGCACAAGGCCTCCCATTCCCATCCCCCGAAGCTGCCCCAGGAGAATCCCATTGTCAATGATATCAAAACCTGACGAGAGGTCAAGCAGAGCAAGGATCTCGCTCCCACCAGAGATCATCCAAAAGTGCGACCAATGCTCTTTCTGTCCCAAATCCAGGCCTGAATCTTGACTGGTAGGGGTTGAGATAATCTGTTTCATCCAGAAACCTCTAGAGGTTCTGTGCAACCACCTTCTCAACAACCTTCCCCCCAAAGGGAAGATTGGAGACAGGTTGGAAATTATCCAACCAGGTGGAGTCCAGCGATGGCTTTTTAAGAAGAGGGTGGACTACAGCCTCCTTAAAGTTCTGGGACACTTTCCCCTCCTATAGAGAAGCATTAATTACTGCCAGAGTCCACCCGCCTGTCACCTCTTGGGAAGCTTTCACAAGGTAGGAGGGACATGCGTCTAAAACACAGGTGCTTGTGCACATACTCCCTAGGATCCTGTCCACTTTCTCAGGAACAATAGGGTCAAACCATTCCCAGATAACAGGGCAAAAACCTGCCTCAGGAGCTTCCACCGGACCAGCAACCACGCCGGTATCTAACTGGGAACAAATCGAGCAATTTTGTCTTCCAGAAAATCCGCAAATTCCTCACTGTGCCCCTTCAGGTGAACCTCAATCTCCTTCTTCCCTAGGAGAAGATGGCTCATCTTAAAGAAGGTTGCTGGGCAATTATCTGCAGATGCAATTAGTGTGGAGAAATAATTACACTTCACCACACGAATCACCACAAGATAGGCCTTAGTAGCAGCTCTTACTCATGTTCAATCAAGTTCATCTCCTGTCTTCTGCCAGTGGCACTCTAGACATCTCCTCATGTGTTTCATCCCTCTCAGTTCCTTTGTATACCATGGGGTCTACAGTTGAGGAGAGGTTGCAAGGGTGCAATCCTATCCAGAACCTATCAAGAGCAATTCCAAATAGTGAGTAAGAGCTCGGCTGGACTGCATAATAAATCTGCAGTTATAACCCCCAGTTCCTTCTGGACCCCATCTGCATCCATTAGTCAATGGAACAATCTAATAGGTCCTGCCCCCCTGAGGGGCGGGGTACAGCTTTTGAGAAACTCATTGCCACCAGACTGTGATCTGACCATGACAAAGAGACTAAGGACAGGTCCACCAATTCCAGATCACATAGACACTGCTCTGACAAGAATACCAAATTGGGAGTGTGACCATTACTAGTCAGGCTCTGGATAATCTGGGACAGGCCCATGGAAGTCATGGTTTCCTTGAAATCTCAGGCTACCTCCGCTCCTGCCCCCAGAGAAGGCAGGTTGAAATCCCACAGAACTATAAGCCTAGGGAAATCCACCACCAGCCCTGTGGTGAAGTCCAGGAGCCCAGGTAGGGAAGCTGCCATGCAGCAGGGAGGCTGGTACAGCAGCAGCAATCCCACCTGATCCCTTGATCCCAATCTAAGAAAAAGGGACTCACAGCCGGGAACTTGTTGAACAGTACCTCTGGAGGCTACTAGAGATTCTCTGATAACAGCCACACCTCCTCCTCCCTGGCCCTGAGGTCTAGGCTGGTGTCATGCTTGATAACCCACTGGGCACATTTCTACAAGGGGAATGCCTCCCTCTGGGAGATACAAGCCAGATCAGCCTTCTCTTTGAGGATCAAATCAGCAATAAGGTTAGCCTTATTGCAGGCTGATCTCACATTTAAAAGCAGCATCTAAGACTTAAATGGGATTTGACACCCATTATTTGCTAGACACTCAATATGGATTCCATTAACATCAGAAATTGTTTTCTATCCTTCTATTCCAATGCCAAGAAATATCACTATAAAGATCCAACCAAACTCCCATACCATCAAAGGATAAAAGAGGAATATTTTCCCTACTATTAATCTAGTCTGCAATGCTCTGTCTTCAAAAATTGTGAAGAGAAAGATTGGGCAGGTAACATCACTGACACCAAATTGTAGGAAGATAATTTGACAGATAAGTACTATTCAACCAGCATTATGCAATACAAGTTGAGCTTCATAAAATATATTTCTATGTTATCTGCTATTGATATCATAAGTGTCAAGCTGGGCTCCATTGGGCTTCATGCTTAGGCCAGTGCTATTTCACACCTTTTAAAATGTCCTACAAGATTGAATGCAGGTTGCTTATCAAATAGATCTAGCTCACTTGAGGTTTTCAAATGAATATTCCAGGAATAAGCAAATGGTTAGATTAGACAGCCTATATTATCTCCTTCCACTCATGTTTTATTATTTATTTCATTTGTATTTGCTGTAAAGTAACCTAATTTTGAAACCAAAGAAGTTCTCTGTACAGAAAGTGCTAGACCTTTCTTCCGTTATCTACAATGTACTTCTTCTAATGTCAAGCTCTGATTCCAGAAGAAAGCTCTTCAAAGAGAAAAAGTGCTCAAGAGTTATATTGTGGGAGACAATCCAAGAGTATGTGGAAGGTTCAGTTCCCCTTACTCATACATCCATCATTTGTTCTCAAACCTATCTCCCTTCCAACCAAAGTCTAATCTAAACAAATGACTTTGCTGCCTTCTTGTGGATTTTGAGCATCAGACTCTCTTCCCAATTTTACGTGCCTCTCAAAAGCTTCAACCTGTTTTTCAGAAGGAAGAGGTTCCGTTATTATTCATCTAAGGTAATGTTCTGTGATGAAATTTGATGCTGAAGCCAAGCAGTGAAGATAAATAAAGCGACCATGTTATCATACTTGTAAAACAGGAATCCAGTTTACTTGATGCATTCCATTTCATTGCTTAGTTTCCATCTGCTGGGGGATTGGGCAGTGAAACAACCAGCAGGACAAAAAAAGGAAACCTTCATAGTTGCATAAAACCTGACCAATAATCCACAGAGCTCCACAGGCTGTACCTATTACACCAGTGTAGACAAATATGACATCAATACAATAACAATAAAAGTGCTAGATGCTAACTTCCAATTTCTCTGAAAAAAATGTAGCATTGTACCATATTATTTCAAAATGTGGCAGTTGCTTTGCTAGATTTGGGCTCATATTAATATGGGCCCTTAACTCCTGCCTCAAATTCCTGCCTTGAACACTGATCAAGAATAGGGAAAATATATCCAGAGTGTTACATTTGTGCACAGAAGTGTACCTTTATAATTTTGATAAAAGCCACTTTCAAATCAAGATCAGGAAAAGGACTGATTTGGGCAAAGACTTGATTGGTTGATCTTTGAGGGAATTACAGTAGATTGACAATGTATTCTGACTTTTAAGTATAGGAACTGCAAGTTTAAAAACAAATGCATTGGCAATCTAAGATTAATCTATTCCTTTGCTTTTGGCCTCCTCAGTTTACATGTAAACATTGATTGATTGTCATTACTAGGTGTTTGCACAGGTCTGCTAGCTTGTTTGATGTTTGTGTTTTTAATGTTTTTAAGACTTTCAAGGGTTCAGACTGAAGAAGTCCATTTCAGTCTTGTGCTTCTCAAGTCATTGACTCATAAGTAGGAAGAAAGTAGGATAAGTAGGATGTGGAGAAAAATCAAGAATGTTGAAAGGACTTTTGGAATTATATTCACCACCTTGAGTGAAAAAAATGAATCTAGCTGATCATTTGAAATATTGAACTATTGGAAAGGCCTCCCTGTTTATGAGAACTAAAGCAATTGCTTCTCCTTATCACCCCTCCCCAAAAGCCTTGCCAAAATTAAAGAAACTATTAAAATACAAGCTCCAGCTACAAGCTTTCACTGTCTAAATTTGACATTTAATATGTTAATTAAGATGAATCAGGTAAATGTTTATGCAAAAAGAAAACAGTAGAGTCTAGTACAGAAAATCAAATACAATATGCTTTTTTTTAGGATGGGGTGATACAAAAAGGCATTGTCTCATAAGAAGATAACAAGAGAAAAATTGGGTCAGCCCAACATGTAGGGTTATAAAGCTGCTTCTAAAACGATCAAAAATAATTTGCTACACAGCTCAGGAAGGTTGTCATTTAAGTGACATCAAAAGGAAAGATGGGCAAAACTAGAGCTAGATCTTCTAGCAGATCTCTAGCCAATAATCAGTAAACCAGCAATAGGCTTATGACTCAAATTACTTAAAAGAAACAGCAATAAAATAATTGCCCCAACTCTAAATTGCACTGACAAAATGAGGAGTTAGGAATAATTAGAGTTCTATTTTTCTATTGAAAGATTATGAGTTTTCTCACAATTCTTTCAAAACAGTGGGCTTTTAGAGACTATAATTCTGACAAGATGTCTTTACTAATATTTTTACTATTAATGCAATTTAGAAGGCCACCGATTAAAGCTATAATTCAAGAAGGTGTACAATAAAATTTTAAAATAACATAAAAAGACAAGATCAATGAAATATAAACACTGTGTTGGGAAATAAGCAGGATTTAAATATGGTCATTCACAAATTATATGCCCCAAGATGTTAAAAGAAAAAAAACCCAAATGTCCAAATGATGGTTTTTAATTAAATCATAACCAAAAATGCTTCTTGGAATGAAAGAAGTTGCCTCTTTAGGAATGGCTTTTTAAATTTAACCATAAAATTGTATTTTTGTTCACTAAATTTTACAGCTCAATTTAGAAGCACATTTTCCCAGGTCCTCCTTTTTATTTTACTTTTAAGTCAATTGCTTCTTAGACCAATTTCTCCATCTACATCAATGGCCCTTTTATCATCACAGGCTGAACGGATATGGATGATGCAAGCAAACATTAGCTCTCTCCCAGTGGATTCCTTCCCTTTGTTTATTTCTTTTCTGCCAATACTTTCTTTGGAAAGCATCTCAGCAGGCGGGGAGGGAGGGGAGGCAGCCTTCGAGACTAGATATACCTTGGCAAGCTTTTGAATCTTGAAGCAACCAAGAGATTCAGCTACTAGGAGGCCTAAAAATAATGAATGAAATATATGTAGATCAGAGGTGGTATTCGGCACATTCTGACCAGTTCTGGAGAACCAGTAGCAGAAATTTTGAGTAGTTCGGAGACCCAGCAAATACCACCTCTGACTGGAGATTTCACAGTATCCTTTCACCTGCTACGCCCACCAAGCCATACCCACCACTGATGTAGATACATAGATATGTATCTGGCACAGCAGTAGGCTAGCACCAAATTTAAAAACAGAAAAGGCTGGGAAAATCTGAGTCACAAACGAACACTATACAGAAACCTGATGATGGCAGATGAGATTCTGATGAAACGTTGCTACAACTTTAAAAGCACAACTATAATGACATGGGAAAATACCCGAGCAAAGCTGAATATCATAGATATCGTAGTGTATAATGCCATTGCATCTGTCCCATTTTATTGAGACAGTCTCACCTCTACTCACTTACTGTATGCAAGGCAGTAATTATGCCTTTATGCCTTCCTAACTCAGAGAACTATTGTCTTGCATAAGTGAGCTGAGACCTTATTGTAACAGATCTTATACTAAAAGGCAAGACTTATTCTTAGATGTCCCAACTTGCACCCTAACCATGACACAAATATGTCCTGGTAACATTTCCTCATATCCTTTCTTTTGTCCCCAACCCATGACAGGCTTAAGCTGATCACAGTAGTACCAATATTAAGGTAATATTTCCCCCCTATTCCAACACCACTGAAGAAAAGTTTCAAGGTATATAAAATCTTGTAATTTTGAGGGGTTCTTGGTCCTCTCTGAGCTTGGTTGTTTTCTTGCAGACATTTTATTATCCAAACTAGGTAACTTAGCATTAATAATATTACCTAGTTTGGGTAATGAAAAATCTGCAAGAAAACAATCATGCTCAGAGGACCCTTCATTTCAACTCTGGGCTACAAATATTCTCTATCTGGTAACTTTTTCATCCATTACCTTGAAGGGAAATCAGATGAGTACAATGACCAAAAATAATGACACTATAGGTAAGATAGGGATTGGCAATGGGAAGGGCAAATTTCATGCAAGCATAGCTTCCTGTCAATTCAATATGAGTGGGTATCAATAATAATAAAAAAAGTACTCAGTAATAAGAAAAGGCCTTGTGAAAATGTGGCAATAACAGTAAAGACAACTTTGTCAATCTCTTTGTGCTTAAAAAGCATGAACTTGAAATATGAACTTGTTTCCTATTTAAAAGATCTTCATTTTCCCAAGATAATTAATCAATCACCCAAAGAAGCTAACATTCCAGCAGCTCCTCATCAGAATAAATCTTGGGATCCAACTCTATAGGTCAAGAATGTTGGTAAGACTTTTCTACTTCTCAGAGGTACCATCAGCCTTGTACGTTCATACATGTACCCAGACATACACACTTGCACAAATAGCAAGTAACAAGATCCATCAGTGTTGACTAGGTTCCCAAGTGTCCAATAAGTATCCACAGCATCAACAGGAACACATGAGTTATTCAGCCGTTTACTCAATGTTGCACTAGATGCATTTTGTTATGGCTGGAAATTGTAGCAAAGTTTTCCTCAAGGATTGCCTTAGGATTGCAAGTGCAATGAAAGTAGGAGTGTAGGGTAAAAAAGCTTTGGATGACTATTCACTTTCCAAACAATAAAAGCAGTATCATAAAGAATAACAACCTTATGATTTTCGGGTTCCTCTTTTCTGTGTAACTGAGCTCATATCCTACGATAATGTATATGTGCATCTACCCATGCACAGCAAGGGGAACCTGATGCTGAATGGGATTATGAAAGTCTCAAGACACTCACAAGAAAGACAAAGCCCTGGTGTTGTAGAAATAGAAAAGAGGGAATGAATTGATGTTTTAGGGCAGCAATATCTTACAAGCTGCCTTACCTAGAGATCTGGAGGACAGGCATTAAGAGCAATTGCCCAGCAATGCCAAAAATATTGGATACTAGAAGTGCCTGATCATTGGCAACAGATCGGTTTCATAGCAATATAGGGTAACTTTTTATGTACTCAAATAAGAAAATAGTCTACATTTTGAATAGAGAGGACTATTGGTTTGAAAGAGGGGTGAAAGAATCTATCTATGTTAGAATTGAACAACCCTTCCTCAGTAGGGGGGGAGGAATAAGACACCACCTATCTCCATTCTACAACATAGCCCCTTTAGCAGTTCCAAGAAGATTCTACAACCAACTGCACCCTGATTCAGGTGACCATGAGCACATAGATAAACCCTCCAAGGGGCTTCAACAGCTATCAGAGAGAGTTCTAACCATATGACTTCCGTTTCCTACCCACATCATCCTGTCAGAACCTATCCTTCCATCTCCCCACGATCAGAACTCATGAAGCTTCTTGGATGAGGTGAAATGTTTTCTTTTCTTCAGCCCTGTTGCCTTTTGAAAAAGCACCTTTGAGACAACTATGACCCGGATGACTGAGAATTTCTATAGAATTTCTCCATAAAACACAAAGGTTTTACCTATGTAAGACTGCAGCTCAAGTATTTGTTACAATTTTCATGGAGTGCTTTATATACAAGTAGAAAGCTGGAATTATAATTCCAATTAAAATTGAATCCCTTTTTTTTTTCCAATGTAATTATTTCAATGTAATTACATTGACATATCTCGTCATCTCACACTTTCATACTTTCATGATGTTCCCCATCACATCCCTTGGTGAAGCCAACATACCTAATCTTTTTTTGTCTCAGCAAATGGCTTTTAAATTCCTCTTGTTTGCTCTAATTCATATTATTTTAATTATTGAATAGGCCTTTCACTCATTGCTTGGAACATTAGCGCATTTTTAAAAGGGACCAGGAAAATCAAACTCCATCAGTGATCTGTTTTTCTGTCTCAGCTAACAGCCTTCAGCTCTCCCAGGAGACCAGGAGTTTTGCTGCTGCTTGCTGGGTAAAGGAATTGAGAAAGGGATGGGAAAGAGATCATCAGGGGATGTGGGGGAAATGAAATTCAAAATGCCATGGAAATGATGAAATACCATTTGCTAAGCTGAAATGGTCTACCTTTGGCAAAGAACACATACGTGCTTCATAGATTTTACATTGGAGCTGCTTCAGCCTTCACATTCTGTTTACATTTATTTATGATGTCTCCCTGTGTGTTTCTGCCGATGGGCTTCTTTGTTCAAACAAACTTTTCAGCCTACAGAGGTTCCCCTCTATAAACAGGTACTCAGCAGGAAAATATGCTAATTATAAAATCTTCTGATTTGTGTTCAGCCTGGGTAGAAATGGGAGCCAAAACTGAAACAGATTTTTCTTCGGAGCAAAATTCACAAAGATGGATATTTGGCTCAAACAACTGTAATTCTGTTATTTCTGAACCCGATTCAAAGTTCACCATTGCTGTCTTCAATAAAGTAAAATGTATGCTGATGGAAGGGAGGCATAGCTATGCATTCCAATTCTACCTTTCCAGTACTAACTTCTTTGCGCTGATAGAAATGTTTGACCAGAAACTGTGATTTGCATAATTACAATACCAGCACAATCATATTGTAGGGATGTGTATTACGATCAGATCAAAAGCAGCAAATGTGCTTTTGGATATGGGCATGCTTCTGGCAACTGTTGATGCCTCCTTAAAAAACTTTTGTCTTTTCTTGAGCTTATATAGAAGTCACACAGTCTCAGGAAAATACACAGGTTGTACCAAAAGTTAGAACCCATGGATAATTTATCAATAATTTAACATTATATTAAACATTCAAATTGGGTACATTTTCTTATAAATACTTCCTTCTTTTGAACATTCCTAAATATAGTGAGATTTTCTCTGAAAAAAATATTAAAGAAACATACTGTGATTGGCCTATGGGACCTGACTTATGGAACACTCTGTATATTTGAGTTAAAGAAACATTAGGGAGATGGCATTAGGATGTTATGACATTGTCACATCTTGTCAACACCTCTTTAATTCAAGTGTCTGTTTTCCTGGGATTGTGTATCTATTGTTCAAGACAAGAAAAATGCAGCTTCTCTGAAAAGGTTGTAATAAGTGTAGGAATTAAAGCCATGTCCTTTTCTATTTTAGATCAGAATAGCTGTGCAGGAAATGTAAAACATTTCCAAACAAAACAATCCCATTCAGAATATTCACTGGAACAGAACTTTGCCTTTATTCCAGTGGAGAAAAGTCAAAACATTTCAGATGTACTGGCTACAGGAACTTATGACATGTTGTTTGCTCCTTTGTTTTTCACCCTAGAGCACCTAGAGTAGAGAAGAGATAACTACTACCAGATGTCCAACTTACATTTAAAAAATGTTCAATGGCACATTTTTAATTAAAAAAAAATATTTCAAAAATCTTCCATAGAATAGAATTGATACAATTGAATCTGTTATTTAAAAAGATTTACTGTATTAAGTTATAACCAGAGAATGTTTTTGCTCATTAAATAACCTCCATGAAGTATGCAGTCAAACATTAACCTAGGACAAAGAAAACTAATCTCTCTCATCAGTTAGAATTTAGTAGACATAAGTAAGCAGCAGTGGGTTCAGTATGCCTTTTCCTGTAAAGGACAAGTAGAAGCAGCTAGTCAAACTGTGCACTTTGCTTTGATTTTCTTTCTACTGCAAAGAAGTCTTGCAATTTTAATGTATCCCAAGGGTCAACATCAGCAGGACACAGAAGCAAGCACAGAGTACATGCCTATATCAAAGCTCAACAAATCAACCAAGCCAACAATGTATCAATATTCCTTGCATTTAACAACCTCAACAGCAATACTTGTGTGTAATATTCACATCTTCATAATACCTCAATTTCTTAACACACGTACAACCCACTCACTCACCCTCCGGAATTCTAACTTTCCCAAAGGAAAACTGTTTATCATCATCAGATACTGTAACTGGAAAGACCTGCAAACAGTTGTTTGCTAATGACTGTCCATGTTCTTAGGATATGCTCTTTTCCATCAGCACCTTATACATCACCCTATTCAGGTTAAATCAAGAGCTAAATTGAGAAAAAAAAAGTCTGAAAAAACAATCTAATAATAAGCCAAAAAACTTAAAAAACATAAGCCAAAAGAGTCCAATCACAGCACTTGGAACATCACTACTTAAAAGAAGCCAATTTTGTTATAACAATTCTAAAACCAGATGTGTTTCATTGAGGATTCATTACACTTGATATAGCTTAAGGAAGAAATGCTTGTTACAGTTCCCCATAGCCAAGATTCCCATTTGTAGAAATTACTGTAACTTCATTCAGCTGACAGCAGTTCTACCATCAGCAATAAAAGATAAGGAGTGGAGATTTTGTGGTTAATTTCAGGAAAGATCTTGAAGGAAGCTATTGTTTTAGTGGATTTGCTTACAGATCCAAGCTGCATTAACAAGCTTGATAGTTTCCCAATAACTGCACATTCTGTAATTTATATTTTTGGGCTGGCTAGCAATCATATTTTTTTAATATACAAAACATACACTGTTACAAGATTTCCAACTGTTTCATTCCCAGGCTGGGGAAAGCTTTGTTAAACTAGCCTCCCCAAACTGGTTCATGCAGGCTGGGGATGATAGGAATGATAGTCTGACACATTTAGAGGAGATCATGTTAAACCTTTAACTCTTAGTCTAAGAAAATGTCATATACAAAAATAACCTTTAAGACATGGAATTTCTACATATCAGAGGTCTCCTGAACCACTTTGAATCATTTTTTACATGACTGGTGCCTTATTAGGTCCCTTCCAATCTATTGGCAAATCAAGCCCAATTTAACTATTGATTACAATGCATAAAACAATGTTGTTTTGCAATTTCATATCTGAGTTTCCTGAAAACTTTAGGATGACTAACAAGTACTCCTGATGACCTGATATCCCTGTTCATTTTATAAATTTATCTAAAACCTGACATATACATTGGGACAATCCTTAAATTTATCATTTCAGAAGACTGCCTCAGATGTGTTTCTCATCCATGACTTTTACAGCAAAAGCTGAAGTTAAAAAATAATTTATTTTCTCTGCAATGTTCCCATCATCACGAATGCACATTTTCCTCTCCTGCAGCTTTCTTGCTTCTATAATATAGTTTTTTTAAAAAAAAAATCAGTCATTTTGCTTATATCAGATTATGTCCTACAAATTCCATCCTGATCAAAATTATATGAAAAATCTTTATTTCAGAAATGTTTGCATTCCCTGCTGTTTTCCTGAGCTCAGAATTCTTTTAATATTTCATTATTTAGTCTACTATTTAGCCATGAATTCTTTGGTTTAGAATATGTGTGTCTATTGACTGCCCATTATTTGACAGTATTTCTGTGTTGCACAAAGAATGTATAGGAGAGCAGGCACTTCTTGTTCTCCAGTTATCATTTAAGCTGCATATTATCTTGTTTAGCCTTCTAGTTTAACCAAGATTGGAAAGTATTTAGGATTTCCTAAGTTTGTTACCTTTCCCACATTTCTCTGTATAGGGGACACAACACACACACACACACACACACACACACACACACACACACCACATGTGTCAATTCAACTGTGCATACATGCTGGTGCCATATTTGCCCAGCACATGAGCCTTTGACTAGACTTACTGTTGTTTAAAACTCAGATCACCATCATAATTGTTATTTTTTCTTTGTTCCTTGGATTCTAACACTATTTATCTAATATTACACATGAAATAGAGTTACTTTTGGTATGAAGAAGGAGTAAAAGCAAAACACTAAGGGAGTTAGGGAGAGGCTTGAACTTCTACTACCTTTGTGTGGCTATGCCAAGCATTTCTATTTATCCATAGCACTTCTTTACATTTTAAAAAATGTCAGAAAAGAAAACAAACAAATGCCATGAGTAGCACTTTTCACATCCACCCTCTTAAGATGGATGATTAGCTTCTGTAAGCCTCATAAGCACTGGACAGTAAGTACCAAGATCAATTTTTGCAAGGTTGTATCCCAGTATAGTCTTCTCTGGCTGGATATTATTTTTCCAGGAATTCTTCCCAAAGTTCACTCTCTGATCCTTTACCTAGGAAGTCTCAGACTGAACTTTGAAGTTTCGGCATGAGATATATGTTCTGTGCCTGTGAATTGCAATAAGCATTTCCTTGTGTTAGGGAAAAATTGAGCAATTGCAGGCTGTCTTTGATCCATGCAATATTCCTTATCTCCTCCCAGTTTATTAAGCTTTCATTCTGGGAAATTCTAATACAATTACAACTGGAGTTTTCAAATACAAAGTTATGCCACTGCATCATATAGCAGCACAAGAGTCAACTATCCAAAGGTTTGGGAAAAGAGACACTATCTTTTTAAAATCCATAGTATAATTTGTCTTGCTGCTGTGCTGAAATTCTACCCTATGAAATAAATCAAGTGTCACTTATTGTATTAGATTTCTACCTTACCTTTTCAACTTAAACTGAATGGGTTTTCCTGAGGGGACAGTGGTATCCTTGAGTTTCCCCACTCCTGGTCTACTTATTTCATCATCACTGGTTTGCCCAAGTTTTGAAAGAAGATGACCACTTTTAATGGGTCTGACTTTTATCCTAAATTGCATCAATCAACCCATGCTATGAATTCTTTGACAATGTGAACTATATGACATGATACATGACAAGCACATGTTTAAAGCCTTAGAAACCAATGATCAATTAAGATCCATAAAAGAACTGTCATTTTAACAATAGACCCTTACCATGATTATTGAGAAGGAAATTGCCTGTGTTCTAAATGATAAATCTAAAAGCTATGGCAATTATTCAACCCCAGGAAGTGAACAAAAAGACTACTTTACATTTTGAATATATAATCCACAAGCCCATTATTCAATCCTTTACAATAATCTGATGTCAGAATGATAAATATTAATGTAGTTTCATTTACTATGTATTAACCATTGTAAAATAGACAAATGAGAGCATTACCCAAAACATAATAGCCAAGGTAAAGTTGCTGAACGTATCTTAAAGTTATCTCAGAAGTGAATGATAGCTGAGATTTATCATCAGGGTACAGTTTCTGAAAAAGTCACTATTCACTATTGGTAGTGAACAAAGAGTTTAAAACAGTGGACAATTGGCTACTAGATTGTTTAAATGATGAACTCTGTTTGTTCCACTCACTCTGTAAGACAAACCCTTGAAAGTTATTCTAATCACAACAGTATATCTGGTCCCTCTTCAACCTGTAAAATGTATTATTGAACATTTATTATGCGTCTGATATTGAATTGGCATAACCACCCTGACACAATTCTACTCCAGACTCTTACTGTATAGCCCCATTTGCAGTATAGATAGTCTTCATTTAATGACAGTAATTGGGACTATCACTAAGCCATGGAATCCTAAAGCACAAAGGCATATGGTCACACTGACCTGTGATGGCATTGCAGGAGTTCTATCATTAATCAAAATCCATGTGGTCATTACACGCAATGTCACATATCTGCCATTGTGACCTCCTGTCAGCTTCCCGATTGATTTTACTTGTCAGAAGCAAAGTGAAGGTTGGAAATAAAAATTACATGACTGGGGGATGCTGCAAACACTGTAATTGCAAACTGGTCAAATGATAAGCACATGTTGAAAGTCTTAGAAACCAGTGATCAACTAAGATCTATAAAAGAACTGTTATTTTAACAATGGGCCCGTACCCTAATTATTGAGAAAAAAATTACTTCTGTTCTAAAGATAAACCTGTCAAGCTATGGTAATCACTAGGAAGTGAAAGAAGATATAATTTTGAATATATAATCCACAGTCTAATTATTCAATCTGTTACAATATCTGATGTCAATGATAAATATTAATGTAATTTTGTTTACTATCTATTAAGCATTGTAAAGCAGACAAGTGAAAGCAACTACTACAACCAGTTGTAAATCTCTTCATTTAGCAATATTACAACTTTGAACAGTCATCAAACAAGCAATCATTAAATGAGGACTACCTGTAGAAATAGATTCACATCTACTAAAAGTAGAAGTCTTCTTCTGACACTTAATACCTGTAACCATGGACAAAAGATAATGATATACAGCAGAAGTCCTCAAACTATGGCCTGCAGGTGGGATACGGCCTGCCAAAGCAATTAATCCAGCCCACACAGGACCATAAGGTTGCACCATGACCACTAGCGACACCCACCCAGCCAGTCATTAGGCAGATCAAACTATAGTCCACCCCACCCCCAAAAGTCTGAGGGACTATTAATTGGCCCCCTGTTTTAAAAGTTTGATGATTCCTAATGTAAAGCATGTTAGAGCCCAGTGGTATATTCTACTGCTTTGGCCCGGTTCGGCTGAGCTGGTAGTGCCGATGAGCAGTGGAGACCAAATCTGTTCTTTCTGATGCTCTGCTGTTGGGCCCACCCACGCACCCGGGCTCCTATACTAACCTTCCTTTGAAGCGCAGCTGCTTTGCGTGGCACAGCAGATTGTCGCTTATCAGCTGATGAAGCAACAGGGAGAGAGCAGGATTGCAGGAGGTGAGTCGGAAAGCCTCTGTGCCTGTGCGCCCATTAAGCCACGTCCACTGCAATCCGGTGGTAAAAGGTTTTGAAACGCACCAATACTAGAGTCTTACCCATCTCTGGTGGCCCTATGTTTTTTCTGTATCTCTTTGTATCCATTTCATAGTTATCTGGACTTTTCTAATGCATGTATGGTAGTTCCAATGTACTTGTCCACAGACATCAAGCTATAAGGAAGAGGGATCAGCCCCAGAAATGAGACTGAGGCTCTTCCATGATACTGATGATCTAATACTAATGCACTACGTGAATTTCAAAATCAATTCAGAAGAACTGGGCTTCAGACTTCATACAAGTTTTAAAATACCTCTCTGAAGTATCCTGATTTTTCAGACTTCTTTATAAGCCTGAAGCTCACAAGTTTCAAGTCCAAACAAAATCACTGCTGCTTTAAGAAATTCATTTCTTAAGACAACTCTTAAAGCAGGCACAACTTTTTGTCAGAATTTTCATAAAAGTTGAACCACTTTGATGAATACAGAGAAGTAATGCTTTCATATCAAGTTCAAAGCAGTTCTTCCAAATGAATTTCACAACTTGCACAACCTCAAGGTCTAGTCTAATCTATGGAACTGAACAGATGTCAGAGACCAGGAATGTTAATTCAAGTGTGCTCTTCTTCACAAAGAATATTGATAATCCGAAAAATAATTGTGAGTTTGATCAAATAAATAACATCTTCAGAATCATCTCAGGTAAATAAAAATTCCCTTATTCCTGAAGCAAAAACAAAAAACAAAACTATCCACTGTAAAACCATTCTGACTAGAAATTCTAGAAGTTACAGATCTAGCATCTCTTAAGGTGGCTAATTGGAGAAAATTGCATTAAATCAATTTATAATAGTGATTCTAGTTGTATATATTCAGTTAATTCTACATGCTACATCCTCAGAAATTCTAGAATATATGATCCTATACTGATACAAAGATTATTTCTACAATTTCATTACATTTTTGGATGAGTCAGAATTAAAGAAATCAGTTGCATGCAAAACAGAATACCATACTATTGAATTTCTATGGTTTTACCCATCATTCACAATATAAAAGCGAGCAGGAATCAATAGATCAATTAATTAGATTTAAGGGCTGCCCAACTTCATCAGACTCTGAGAAAATATTGAATGGCAATAAAACAGTAAAATAGCTCAAAATACAAATTATGCATTTCTGAAAAAAACTGATCCTCAATCAGAATTCTACAGAGGGCAGGTATCACCTTTAACCCAAGACCTGGGGAAACAGCTGCATTTTCCAGAGACTTCTTGAATATAATTAGGATGGGATACTTATAAATACCAGGAGGTTCATACTGATTACCAGTTTCTAATGAGATCCAAGTTCTTCTTCCAGATTGCAGCATTGTTGTATTTCATGGGTACCATCCAACCCAAGCTAAGTACATTTGGCTTCCATTATCTTTCCTGTTTTTCGTTCATCTTGCAATGGAGATCAAGGTGTTATGGTTGTAGGGTGTGTAGGAGTCTAATTTCTAACAAGTACAACATATTGAAGAAATTAATCTATACAATACTTTATCTGCCTAGTTCAAAATGTAAAGTAATCCATTGAACACAAGATCATGTTGTCCTCAGTTTGTTCTTCCCTATAATATATATCAGGTCTTGTTCCCATCTTTAATTCCAGAACATATCAAAGGGCAATAAGTCTATAATTTTGCAACATCTTACCTGGTAATAAGCCTCATTGTTGAACTCAGTGTAATTTATCTCTAATTAAACATCACTAAGAAATATACAGGAACTCTATTTAGTGGAATTTTTAATCAGAGAATGAGCACTATAAATGTAACTATTAAGATCTCACACAACTGGCCATTCTGTTCACTGGGAAATGCAGTTCCTTATCAAGGGGTGCTACATTATGATTATCAAATATCACTGAATTCTCCTTTGTTCCTTTGCCCCTGTGTAATTCCTCAAATATATGGAACCAGTATCCAAATCAATTCTTACATATTTTCATTCTTATTGTTCGGGTCAGGACGCTTCCTTATGGGAAAATAGTATTCTCCGAGCATCTTTGAGTGTCTTTCTGCCAAATTTTGGGGGGAAAATACCTTTACTCAAAATTTTCACTATAAAAAATCCCCACTGTTACTCTTGCTTGAAAGAACAGTTTCAGTTTCTTTCAGAAATACAAATCTCTACAAATTAAACATAGCATTTTTAAAAAAATATCATCCTTTCTCCTATTGTTCAGGTTCACCTGTGACCCATGTCCATAAAAGTTTCATTCATCTGTACATTTTGTAAAACTTTCTGTGAAGAAAGGATGTTTGCTGATTTTGCTTAGCATTAAACCTGAATTAGATCAAAGAGCTACCACTTATAGCCCAGGGGCCATGTAACCATGCCTTCTAGTTTGAGTACATGTCTGGATGAGGATTCTGCATATGTTCAAAGGTTCTGGAGTTCTACAGCCTTACAGCACCAACTGTGTTTAAGAGTTGGGCTGGTATATTTCTAGCTCAGTTATACAAATGGTAAAATTACTGTTTTAGCATTTTTGCAGCAATGCTTGCCTCCCATTTCCATTGCCTGAATTTCAACTGACCTAGCAGTTCCTTCAAAGAAAAAGGTGACTTTACAATTTTACAGCTGTCCCTCACAAATGTGTTTGGATTCTTCTTAGTTTATCATTGGACTGTGACAGTGTACATGGCAACATGATGAAGAACATAAACAAGGACAAATTATACACTTTAATTTTCTGCATTATTATTATAGTTGGTCGTATAGTCAGCCAGATGTTTAGACTGGATTTGGCATTTTTATCCACCAACTGAGTGCTTCCCAAGGAGGTTTAATAGGCAGATGTATTGTTTGATGATGTTAAAGATGTCATGGCAGAATTTAAGCTGTTCCAAGTAAAGTTGCCATTTGTAATTGATTGATTGTGATTTTGTCCATGCTGATGGTGTCAATTGATGCTCCAGAAGTTTTCAAATTGCACCCATGGGGCCTATTACTTTTGGTACTATGTTTACTTTCTTTTGCATAGTCATTGTATTCCTATTTTCAGGTCTATATATTTTGTGATGTCCTCCAGTTCATGCTCTTATTCAGCTGTCTCCAGGTGTTCCAATATCCACTATCTGGATTTGGTCTTTCTTATTACCAATTGTTAAATCGTTGTGTGAAAAGTGTCTACCTATCTGAATTCTAAAATCTCAGAAAACTTTAACGTCTTCATTTTCTATTACTTTATCTATTTGTAATCACACCCAAAGATGATATTCAGCCGGTTCAGACAGGTTTGGGCATACTGGTAGCAGAAATTTTGAGTAGTTTGGAAAACCAGAAAATACTACCTCTGGCTGGCCCTGCCCACCTGCCCCTGCCTTGCCCTTTCCTGCCCTAAATTCCCTTGTTTCTTAGCTCAGCTGATTCACATGGCAGAGCGAATTGCCATGCCTCAGCTGAGCTAAAAAACAGTTCATCTCATCAGCGCTGACACCGAGGTCAGTCTGAGTGCTGTGCTGCAAGAAGTGTGCTCTCAAAGAATCAATCACACCACCCTGCCCCACCCTATATATCTTGCCTTTGCCATGCAGCCCAGCTAATCACTGTACCTCACCTTGCCTCCACGCCTCACCTCCTCTGCTCACCAAAGGTAAGCAATGCATGCTGCCCACTCATCGTTCATGTTGGCCGGGTTGAGGAACATGCCATTCCCTGACTCCGGCCTTGCCCCGGAATCTCCGCCTTCTTGTCGTTCATGTTGGCCAGGTTGGGGAATGCGCCATTCCCCGGCTCCGGCCTTGCCTTGTATCCTCTGCCCGCTTGCCATTTGCCTCTGCCAGGTCAGGGAACACACCATTCCACAGCTCCAGCCTTGCCCCGGGCCTCTGCCCACATGCCACCACCCCCATCTGGCCTCAAACTATGGGCCCACAAGCCAAAGCAATTTATTTGGCCTGTGGCTTGCTGCACAAGGCTGAAGAGCCGTGGAGGGCAGCATGGGCACAGGAGGGCCAAAGCTGTTTGGAAATGGACCAGACGTTCTTCTCACCTTTAAGAGGTCCATCCAGAAAGCGTTGCAGCAGAGATCTTGCAGCCCTTCTGCCCCTTGCCACTGGGGCTTTGCTCAAGGAAACGCTCCATGTGCTCTCCAGGTTTGCAACTGCTTCTCTCTGCTGCTGCTCTTGCTGGGAGAGCAGACTGCAATTTAGCAGCTGTCAGCCTCTGCTTTGGGTCCCCTCAGTCCCATCCAAAAAGCTTTGTAGCTGAAATAGGATTAAACATGGCTGCTGCTTCTCTGTGCTGCAGCACTTTCCGGATGGGACTTAGAGGACCCAAAGTGGTGACTGACAGCTGCTAAATTGCAGTCTGCTCTCCCAGCAAGAACAGCAGTGGAAAGAAAGCCGCTACCCCAGAGAGCAGAGATGAAGGGGACCAGGCCCCGAAATGCTGCTCCGTTGAGTCTCACCACATAATGAAAGCCGCGCATGTGTGGAAGCCATGCCTGTGCACACATGCACGCTCACTCACATTTTCAGCGAACCAGTGGTGGGGTTATTTGAAACACACCATTGATCCCACCAGTTCTTGCTTGCAGGCAATATATTGCAGGAATATTATCAATGTTCCAATGTACCACTGCTATCACTTTGTCATGCTGTTGTTTATAGTCAGTCTGTGATGTTGTTGCAGCAGCTATCTGGGTAGTCGGTAGTCCACTATTTCTTCAGCTTCTTTACATAGATGGGATTTGCTGTCTGTTATTGCTGTCTTCTCAATTCCTGCTTTATATGTATTTGTTCTTAAGACTCTCTCTTGCACAGTCAGAATTAGCTCTTGTCTCTTTCTTTAATTTTTCTGCTAATATATATATTACTGGCCATGGAATACTTTACCTTGACATGGCTCTTTTCTATTCATCATTTGGTCTTTCTTACAGGCCAGGTTGGTCTCTTTGGTATTCAGTAAGCCTTCGTGGTGTACTAGCTTCAGTGCATTTTCTTCACTATCCTTCAGATATTCTTCCAATGCCCTTTTCTTCTTCTTCAACTGGTGTACTTGCAACATTCCATACCCACCTCTGTTGGCAAACAGAGTCTGTCAACATCAGTATATGGATGAAGATCATCATTATTATTACCAGTTCACAACACTGTGAAGTCACTGCTGCCATTTTTTTAGCTGGTGCTGGCCTTCACATGCATCAAATTCTTCTGAAGAACCTAGGACATCATAATGTTTCAATGTATTATTATGATTTGTTGCACAGTCAGCCAGATGTTTAGGCTGGATTTGGTATTTATCAAGTCTTTCCCAAGAACCTGAGGAAGATATTGTTGTTTAATGGGGTTAAAAGTCTTGTTGCAGGATGCAAGCTTCTCCTAATGAACTGCCTTTTGTACTCGGCTGTGATTTTGTCAATGCCAATGGTGTTCAAGTGGTACTCCAGATGTTGTGGTTGTTATTGTTGTTATTCAAATGTCAGTATCTTGGAAAAGATCACAAAATTTTGCTTCATACAGCAGAGCTAGAAATAAATTCACTCCGTCTTAAACACAGCTGGTGGTATATAGTTGTACAAGCCCAGAACTTTTAAACGTGCAAAATTCTCATATAGAAATGTACTCAAAGTGTAAGATATGGTTACAACATGAGGTGAAATCAATTATGGATCATCTTCAAAATGCTTTTCTGGGATAGCAGTGTAGAAACAGCAACAATAGGACAGTTCTTTGAGAAGTGATCCAGGCTGCATTTGAAAGTTCTCTGATCTTTCTACCAAACAGTATAGCAATAGCACTTAGACTTATATACCACTTTACAGTGCTTTACAACCCTCTCTAAGTGGTTTACAGAGTCAACATATTGTCCCCAACAATTTGGGTCCTTGTTTTATGCACCTCAGAAGGATGGAAGGCTGAGTCAACCCTGAGCCTGGTGAGATTTGAAATGCCAAATTGCAGGTAGTCAGCAGTCAGCAGAGGTAGCCTGCAGTACTTCATTCTAACCACTGCATCACCATGGTTTATAGAATGCTGGGCCTCTTCCCCAAAGTCTCATTCAGATGCTACTGCATTGTAGGAAGGAAGCAAAACTGCAATTTAATATATTCAGGTATGAGTTCTGATATGAATCACAGGCAGTTCTGATGTATCATACCCAATGCCTACAAGTCATGTGGGATTGATGTCCAACCTCATGAAGGTGTTCCTTTCCAGCACAGTCCTAACCCTCATGAAAAGCACCAATCAATTGTACATTAATTGGTTGCGTTGCTTTCTTTGGCATGATGGCTGCAACACAAAGCTGACCTGGACAGGTCTGTTATAACAGTTTTTATGTTGCTTGGAAAGATTTCAAATGCACTTGCTCTCCCTCCCACAAAGGGTCACAGATTTTACAAAGTATCCCCATCTGCCAAACAATTCTGAGAACACAATGAAAAGGGATGTTTTATTCAACAGTGGCAATGACCTTCACAGAATTAATGCATTACTAAAAATTGAATCAATGAAAACTCTATTGCTCAACAAAACTCTTTCAAATGCTTTGAACAATCCATTATGCCAAAGCCATCTGGATTTATCCTACTTTGCGTGTTTGGAAGAAGCACTATCACAATGATTACAAGTGTATCAGGATCCAAAAAAGCAGCATGACTTCTATGTCTCCTTTACAAACAGCTTCCTTGAGGAAACAACGTATTGTCCAGATATGGCAGATAGTCAAAATATAACAATTTTGCTGTCATGTCAATACACATAGCAAGTAAAAGAAATAGATGACTCACACAATTCATTACCTCTAATAGTGCTTCTATGACAACAGGATTTTCAAAACTATTATAATGCTGTTGCTTAAAAAAAGCAAAGGAACAACCCCTTCCAAACCAAAATAGTTCAAGCCAAGTCTAACTATATTCATTTAACTCAGAATGTTAATTGTCAGAAGGCAAACAGGAAACGGTAAAATTCTTACTTGATGCTATGCTAAGTAGGGTCTTTACAGAGGTATATTTGTTTATAGATTCAAACATCTTGGCATAGTCCTCACCATATTTCTGAGTTCATCCTTTGATCATCAGTTTTGATTCATGACATTGGACATTCTCTTCTGCTTTATACTTTATCTTGAAAACTCACTTGCATGCAGTGGTTTCTCTTCCCTGTCTTTAGTCTGACAAAGTTTCAAATATCATTCTTGTGGAGCATTTCAATCTCCTCTTCTGCATCTTTCTCCATTTGTCTCTTTCAGTGGCTGACATTTTTTTCAATGTCCTTCCATATGTGAGGTTCTTCCACTTGTTTCTTCTTGCTACTTTAGGACATCCTTCTCAGTGGAACTCCTTTGTTGGATTCTCCTGCAGTGACTGGAATGAGGTTCTTCAGTTTTAATTTCTGCAAATGCAGTCAACTGAGCACATGATGAGGATGCCCTTTGAAGCTTGCAGACTCTGCTCCCTTGACATTGAAAACACAAGCTCATATCTCACAGTTATTTTCTTTTTCAGCATGATAAGCAATGGTGCATGCTGTTATGATTTGTGAGGCAGGATCTAGAATTCTATACTTGCAGTATTAAGGAGTGCCATCTGATGAAAGCAAAGAGGACAGCCTTTTCTACTGCAGCATCTACCCTTTTGAACCACATCCTCTCAGAGGTTAGATTGACCTTGACCTTGCTTCTCTTCTGAAAAGCTCTAAAAACATGGCTCTGTCAACATGACATTGTCATTGTCTCCAGTCACTGACTGTCATTGACTGTCAACATGACTGGAGAACTGGTTGTGATTTGGAGCCTACAGTACAGCTAGATGGCTGCACTGATTGATCCATAATTTGCATTGATTCATTATTTGCACTTGCCTACTTTTTATGTTTTCTGTCTTTAATTCCAGTGTTTAGTGGGGTTTTAAATGGGTTTTAAAGGGTTGTTTGTTTTTTACTGATGTTTGTATTTCATTTATTGGTTGTGTTGTTTGGTTGTTTTAACCATTTGAGCTGCCCAGAGTCATAAATGTCAGATGAATGGCTGTATAAGTTGAATCAATCAATCAGTACAACCATTAATCTTCATATATATCTGCAGTTCAGCTTGGTTCTTTTTCCTTTTGGTATGCACACATACCCTTTAGAACAGTGGTCGCCAACCAGTGGGCCGGGGACCACTGGTGGTCCGTGAGCAAATTTTGGTGGTCCACAGAAAAATGTCTCCCCCCAAAGCACTCTCCTCAAAACAACTAATCCAGGCTTTGCAGGAACACAAGGCTGCGCCACCCACATGCCCCCAGCCTTTGGCCAAGTATAAACCTTACCTTGAGTAGAGCCATGTGAGCTGTAACTGGAAGGTAAGACCAACGGCAGGGGAGGGAAATCCATCCCGGGGTGGCTTGCTGACGTTGGTGGGAAAGTCGGTCTCATATTCCAGAGCTGCAGTAGTCACAAGACTGGCCCTTTGTTCATTCCAGAGCATCTCCTCAAGTCCATGGCAGAGTGCAGAGGAGCTGCTCTGGGATGACCAAAGGGCCAGTCCTGTGACTACTGCAGCTCTGGAATAGAGGACTAACTTTTCCACCAACGTCAGCAAGCCACTGTCAGTCAAAATTCATATTAATGGTCAGCGGGATTAAAATTATGAGTTTGGTGGTCCCTAAGGTCCAAAGGTTGGCAACCCCTGCTTCAGAACCAAACACTTTCATGTGCCATGAGCTAAGCTTTCTTCTGGGTCATAGCTCATATATTAGGATATTGTAATAAAATCTTAAAAACTTTAAAAGGCTGCCTTTATTTCAATTTCTATCTCACAAATCAAGGCAAAATTATTTCTTTCTCATCTATTTATATACCACTAAATCTGTTTTGATAGTTTGTAACCTTTAATTGAGCAAAACAGTACATCATGGGGCAACAGTTTTTGAATCAATGCACCTCAAATGGGCTAATTTACAGAATGTGACTGAAATCTGGGACCTGTGACTAGGAATGAAATTTGGCCAACTTCTGACATTTCAGTGCTTCTGCATCCCAGTGCCACTGCACTTCTCCAGTCAGCCATAGTCATGTCTCCAGGACTTTCTGCTGGGTTCCTACAAGGAAAGCCAGTGAGAAAGCCAGGAATATCTCAGAAAAGATATCCTCCAATGGCCCATTTGTTCTTCTGTACCAAGGGTCTTCAAACTTGGTAAGTTTAAGACTTGTGAACTTCAACTCCCAGAATTCCTGAGCTAACATGACTGGAGCACTTCCACTGCTTTTTGCCTCCCCATGGTCATTTTGTTTCTCTATTTAAGCAATGAAATGATAATCCAACAAGTCACAGGTTGTTTAATGTTTTCTAATTTTTCAGGACTCAAATATTATTTCTGTAACAGCTCAACACTGGCTTCCCCCTTCTCTGAGTCAAACCCACATCCTATCACATATTTGCAAGTAGCTAGCTGTGTTAATGGCTTCTCCCTAGTATTTACTAACAGTTTTGCATTTTGCAGCCTGCATTTTATCTTGTCAGTCAAAGTTCAATGCTCCCTCTCTCTGCTATACCATTCTTTTCTGTAGTATAAGCCACTGTGGTTTCATGGATGGTCCCTTTTCTTCTAGATACATATCTATATTGTTGGCTGTATATTCAATTCAATTGTTTATATGCATTTTTAAGGCTTTCTCCTAGTACTGCATACTAAAGCCACATACTCCTAAAAGTTCTTCAATAGTTAACTGCAACTTCAGTTCTATGTCTGATTCCTCCAATTTACAAACAACACTTGACTTTGTATTAATTTTTCAAATAAATGGTAGGTATATTCTCATTTAGTTCAATGAGCTTCAGTTTATGTTATAACATAGAATAACATAGAAGATGCAGAAGAATCAGAAGAGACATCCTCCAATGGCCAATTTGTTCTTCTATACCAAGGGTCTTCAAACTTGGTAAGTTTAAGACTTGTGAACTTCTGAGTTCACAAATTTCTGAGCTAACACGACTGTAGGAGGAATTCTGGGAGTTGAAGTCCACAAGTCTTAATGCTGTCAAGTTTGAAGACCCCTGTTCTATACATTCATCTGTCACCTTCTTATGCTGGACTGAGGTCTATCATTAGAACATAGTTGAACAAGGTTTGCTCCTTTCCTAGGATAATTTGTCTGCAAATGACCCAAACTATTGCAAATTAATGAAGCATTTATTTTTCTTTCTTCTGACCTTACAAGCCAATTCTTGATTGAAGAAGTGCATCTGACTCTTGAGATTTATTCAGATTATAGCTTTGCAAGTAATTTATTACAAATTAAAGTGTTTCCTTTTTCATTTCTTTTGCATGTACCATGGCTTTATAATCTCTATGTAATGAATTTTAAATGAAGACAACCAATATTTTTATAGACATGTACTGTCTTTCAAGGTAACTTGCAATAACCTTTATTTGATTTATAGCAGATTTAGTATTTATATATCCCCACGCATGCATACTTAGTAACACACTGATGATTGTTATAACTTTCTAAAAAGATGTGATCTGGAGACAGCAAAAAATTTATTCTATAATCTTTAAGTCTTCATCTATATTTCTCAAATGTGAATAACAAATGAATCCCTCACTATCAGGTAGATCATCTCAGTAACTCTATCATTTGCCTCATTCCATGCTGCCCTGCTTTTGTGGGTCTTTCTTTGTCCGGCACAATGGCAATTCTTTGAGACTCAAGGAACATTTTCATCTTGAATTATCAGAGGGAGAACTCTGGTCTTTTTATTATCTGGATTTCTGAAAGATTTTCTTTTTCTTCTCTAATCTTTCCTTCAGCTGCTCAAGAGAATCATATTTTCTTTCTCTTTATAGAACCTATTTGTACATTTGATTCAGCTGCTGGAGTCTATAACAGTTTTGGAGGTTTCAGCATTTTGTGCATTCATGAAAGCATTCCTGGGAGTAAGAATCTAACCTGAGGAAGGACTAGGAGCTCCAATTAGCAATCTTTAAGTCAAAGAGAAGATGGAAAATAAATCCTTAACTTTGTAACTTCTCCTAACTGCACCCTTGTGGTATAATAAGTCAGGAGGTGCTGAAGTTACAGTAACTATGGTTTTGAATATCCCACAAAGTGTAAAACATACTTCGAATTATTTCCATGTGAATAATGGAAATGGAGGTGATTATCAAAAAATAAACATGAGCTGTAGCAGAGAGAGGGAAGGAAGGAAGGAAGGAAGGAAGGAAGGAAGGAAGGAAGGAAGGAAGGAAGGAAGGAAGGAAGGAAGGAAGGAAGGGAGTTGCCATCTCAATCTCTTCTGAGTCAGGCATTACCCCAGCCAGCAGGGACAATGACAAGCAAGTGAGGAAATGTGTATCATGATACTACAATACAAAAACCAAGTCTTATGGATCTGTATCACATTTGAAAATCAAGTACAGAGGGAGGAATTGGCATCATGATAACATTTCCATGCAACCTTGTTTGCTATGGAAGTCTATGTTCCTGAGTTCTATATACTGTTTTAGAGCCTTTCCAAGATATTTTGAAACCATGTTTTGGAGCTTTGGACTCAAGGAGCTCTATTTACATCCTTGTTCGAATGTACAGTATTTTCAATTTCATTGCATTCCTATAATTAACATAAATGTACTTCTTCAAAGTACATTTCTCTCCAAAACATAAAGGGTTAAAATGAGATATAGTTAATCTAACTCTATTCAATTAACATGCAGGCAACCTGCAAGAAGAAATTGCCCAGGACATACAGCAAAGGTCAGGGGCTTCCTAGACCAGGAAGGGGCAAAACATGGGCACATCATGCATCCTGAATCTATTCTAAGAGTATGAGACAGAGGAATGAGCAAATCTATGGCTCATGAGCAGATCCTACAAAAAGAGAATATATTGGATTATAAAGCTGTGAAAACTGCATTGTTTCCTGGAATTAAAAGCAAATGTCCTTTTGTCCCCATTTATTTGTACCTATTTCCTTTATTCTTACTCATGTTTATTATCTTGTAAGCGATTGACAAATCAAATAAATAAATAAAATAAAATAAATAGGTAGAGCTAGAGCCCAAATTGGGGGAAGCATTCCCTCTCTTCCACCCTCTGTTTCTGTACATTTTGCCAGCCCATTTCTGAAGCAGCAACCAGGACTCTTCGTTGCATTATGCATTCCAGCATCTTTCTCCCAACTCCACATGCATTTTCCTCTCTAAGTTTCTTTTTTTCCCTCTTGGCTTGCTTGCTTCCTTCTTCAAACAAAAGGCAACATGCCCTTAAGCACCCTAGAATGCCTCTTGCCTTTTAAACCTTTAAGACAAAATAAACATTTTGTGCTTTAACGATAGCACCAGGTTTGCTCATGTTATTGCAAAGAATTAATGTTGAAATCCTCTCTCTAAATATCCAGGAAAGTCGGTGTCTCACTGTATCAATAAGAATTACTTCGAAGTGTTTACTTTTATTTATTAAATTTATACCATGCTTTCTTACATAATAAGCATTCAGGATGACACAAATAGATGTTCTCTGTTAACATACTTGCCTTCTGGGTGAACAGGCAAATGCTTTAAAAACTTTTAGGTTGCAAGTTGCAACCAGAGAATACACTAATAATATTAACGGAAAGGAAAAGAGTATTCAGCAGAGGGTTACCATCCACAGCTTCAGAAATTGATTAAGATCCCCATCCTTAGAATCTCACAGAGGAATACAATTGTCAGATGTCTGATTAATTATTTGAACCACTGTACTATGCCCCATCATTTTTTCAGAAAAGTTCATTTTGGGGGTGGGGGGAATAGGAAAAGTGACAGCTGCTGATATTTGCAGTCAGAGGAAAGCATTTGAGAGGGTTGTTAACACTGGAGAATTGGCCTAGAGTTTTTTCATAGAAATAGCTATTACAGCAAGGAGCTTCCTGGCCATCTTTCAAACCTTATCCAGTTGATGAAATATAGTATAGTCCAGGGGAACTTGGCTTGATATTTTTTTTCCCAATATGGTAGTAGCAATTTTCTCCAGCAGTAGGAATAGCAGTAACTTCGGGACTTACTTTTTTTCATAAAGAATCCTTGCTTTTCTAGAAGCTTCAATCTGTTCCCTCCCTGTCTCTTTTAGATTTATGTACTTACATAATTCTCTTCTGTTGCTTTTTTATTTAATAGTTTTTTTTAATCCTGCCTTTATTATTATTTATAAATAACTCATACCTAATAGCTACTAGTCATTCCTCCACTTATTTTCTCTACAACAACAACCTAGTTAGGTGAGTTGGACTCAAAGAAAAAGTCACCTGTTTTTGTTTTGTGTGTTTTTTTTTAATGTATAAGGCAGAACTAGAAGTAGTGGTCCTCTGGCTTCTAAGTAACACCTAGTTTTATTCTGATGATTTATTCTGTAGGTATTACTTTAACATTATACTATTAGGTGTTTTTAACTTTTTATTTGTGAATTGCCCAACAATATTTGCAAGTAGTTGAGATATATTAAGCGTTCAAAATAAATAGCTATAAATAGAAACATTGCTAGGTCTACCATATGTTTCCAATAAATTACCAAGTTCTCCTTCTCATGTAAAAAGTCCTAACACATAAGGTCCAATCAAGCTTGTTATTGCTACCTTGGTATTTGGAGAAGGTGGGCTAGGATTCCAAAGTGGTGAACAAAGACTGACCTTTTAAAAAAAAATAAACTGCTTTGTCAAAAAATAAAAATAAAAACATACTACAATTACTATGCACAGAGGCAAATTTGGAAATATCCACTTTTATTTCACTAGAATTAAAATAATTCTAGTGAATTATTTGCAATTTGTGATTGTCAACCCTGTACAATCCATTCTAGCTGATCTCACAAGCTAAGTATGTTTTGTCTTGTTTAGTACTTGCAGAGGGAGACACACAAGAATCCTAGAGTGACTGAGGAAGGAAGGAAGGAAGGAAGGAAGGAAGGAAGGAAGGAAGGAAGGAAGGAAGGAAGGAAGGAAGGAAAGAGAAATCAGTTCCATATCACTGTGAGCACTGTATAGTGCAATCACCAGGATTTGAACTTCACTTTTATTTATTTTTTAAATGCTCCAAGGCCTAGGGCTTTTTTCTTCTTTTTATGGTACCTGGTTCCTTGGATACCATCACGAGACATCATTTCCATTCCCCAATCCCTTGACAGTATTTTGAAGTCAACCATGTGAACCACTCCTGATTACCTTGGAATGCTGAGAAAGGGCATGAAATACTATGATCCAATCAATGCTGCCTCCAGCAAACTTAATGAAAAATAAAATAAGTTGCTAACATTTCCACCTATGCTGTGTTTTCACTTTATATTACATGACACTTCTCTGACCCTCTTGCAAAAAGACTAAGATGCTAGTATCTGATCCACTGAAAGAAAATGTCAGGTAATGACAAGGGGGTTAATGATAGGGCTATAATTTTGCAACCAGAATCTTTTCACAGCAGTTGCAACCACATGAGCCCAGCTCCAGAGGCTAGAAGGCAGAGCAAAGAATTGTTCAACGCGTACCACTGGCAGAAGCAGAGACTATCAAATAAGACAGGTTTTTCTTTGGTTTGTTTTAATGAGAATATGAAACTGACTAAAAATGGATGACATCTGCCTTATCAGGTAGATCAGACCGGAAACATGGCCAGATAAGTTAATTTTACTTTATTGTAAACTACGTTAATAGAATCTTGCAAGTTTGAAACCACAATTGTCCTGCCATCACTGTTGCAGCCCAAGGACTTAAGGAAGCTCCCTTCTGAGCATTTTGCTCTATCCAGTATTGGCTGTGGGGAGGGTTGGGATTCCACCGGTATAACAACCGGTTCGGTGACCATGTGCTTTGCACGCAAGTGCTTTGCATTTAAAAAAGTTCTAATAATTACCTTCTACTGCAGCCCCTGTGAATAAAAGAGCTGAGGCGCAGCAAACCGCTCTGCCATGTGAATCAGCTGTGCTCTTTTAAAAAGAAAATAAAGCACAGGAAAGATCAGGGACAGGTGGGCAGGCCCACATGCTCATCACAGCAAACCGGTTCGCTGTCAGCTGAACTTTGGAGCAAGTGGTTCACCCAAACCGGTCTGAACCAGTAGAATCCCACCCTTGGCTGTGGGCTATTCTGTCTCTTATCTGGCTGTTTCCTTGGCGGCATCTCTTCACTCTGCCTTTTCAGGTCATTCCCACAGACTGTTGCATCTAGAATATTTCAGATCTCTGGAGAGAGACTACAAATTTCTATGTAATGAAATGGAGTGAATCAGAAAATGCTCATGCTATACCAAATTGGGGAGGGAGGTGTTTCTTTCTGAACTACACCTTGGTCTGTCACAAAATGTTGTCATCTGTTCAAGGTGAAAAATAACATGGGTTCATGGGAGGATGGTGCCAATGAAGGATTGGCGCCAATGCCCCTAGGGATATTGTTTATAAACACTCCAAAAAATAACAGAACGTGCGTTCTTTCTGAAAGCTAGAATTTGGGTCAACCGCAAAGGCAACTGATTAGAAGACACAGAAAAGGGAGTTCAGCACAGAACAGACGCAAGACTGGGAGAAATCAGCAGTAAGTAAGCATTTATTTAACTGGGAAGATGAAGTGTTTTCTTTTCCGAATAATTACCTGTAAATTGGAAGTAGAGAGCATTCACCTCACATTCTCTGAGAAGACTGAAAGCACCTACATGAATAGGTGAACAGGCAAATGACCACAGGGACTATTGTTCAAAGACTGGATGTGTCGAAGATTAGGAGATCCTAGACATGGTCTGTTTTCCTTATATAGGTAAACCTTCCACAGTGCTTAAACAGGGCTACTGTCCATGCTTTCTCTTGATTAAGAAAAGACTGGATAGCCACTTGTCTGGAATGGCATAGAGTGCCCTGCTTGTTGGACTAGAAGACCTCCAAGATTCCTTCCAACTCTGTTATTCTCTGTTATCCATTTTGTTTTGTGGGTTTCCCTGCCCCCTTCTTTTTTGCAGGGCCTTCATGAAGAAAGAAGATGGGATGTGTGAGAAAAGACAATAGCTTATATCAGTGTGGGATAATTAATACTTGCATTGGTGTGCTTTATTTATGATCAATTGATATTAATCAGTTATTTTTAAGCAGACAGATAATGCATATTCTGGACCTGCCCTTTTTTGGGGAGGAGGAGTATGGATTCTGGTGTGACACAGAAATATGTTAGTTCTCCAAGGTGAGTTTCAAATGGAATTGGCACTTACTTGTTAAGATGGGGGAGACAAGTATTGCAAAGGATAGTCCTATTAGGAGAGCTCTCCTAAATTCAGAGTCATTTTTCTTCCCTTCCTATAATATTACAGGCTATAGTATATCTTAGCTCAACTAAATATCCATCTACCACAGAAAAAGGTTAATAGTGAGTGCTGTCTTTAAAGTGAACGCATCAGAAGTCAGATCCTGAAAAGTACCTACAATCAGGGGTGGGATTCTACCAGTTCACACCTATTCGCTAGAACCAGTTGTTAACTTTCTAAGCAGTTCGGAGAACCGGTTGTTAGAAGAAATCCTGTAAGGAAGGCAGGAAGGAAACATTGATGTTGCTTACAGAAACTGCCTCTCTGTTAACTCAGGGTGGGTTTTTTTTTTTCTCCCTTTGCTGGTACTTTGCTTGTGTGGAGCCTGAAACTGACATATGTGCAGCCATTTCACTTGGAAACTTGACAGCTTGACTTTTTAAAGGGGAAGGGTTGTTTTAAGCTTTTTACACTGCTTCTTGGGAGGAAATACTCCTCTGTTGGAGTTAGTACTTTGAAGAAATAATTGAATAATGAAGCAGAGCTGCCAGAAAGAAGCTTTACATGACATGGAATCAAGATGAGTGACATTCAGCAAGGCATCTTGGTTAGCTAGAAAGATTGACATTCAAACATACATACCCTTTCTGAGTTTTGGTCTAAAACTGGTTTTTGGTGAAGTTTAATTCTGTGCTTGGTGACGTTTAATCCTGTGTTTATTGATGAGATAATTTTCCCTATTCAGCTTTGTTTGGAAGGAAAAAGGTTAATCTCTGTTCCTGAAAAGAAACTGGGTTGAGAAATCTGGCTAGTTCCTGTGTCTATTGGTTCTGGTAATTGGTTTAACAAGCAACAGCTACTGTTGTGATTTAATTATTTGTATTGTGTTCTCATGGTTTCTTTTTCTGTCTGAGGAGGTAGTCTTCCTTCACTGCTTTAGTTGTATCTGGCACTATCCTTTTAGGGTGTACTTCTAAAGGCAGGATGCAAGCTTGGCACTGTTTTTTTTTTACTGCCTTTCTGGGGGGCATGTGACCTTTCCTTAAATTTGGATGATTTCCTTAGGATATCTTGTGAGATGAGTGAGACCAGCTGGTGTCTTTAAATGCTGCAAATGGATGTAAGGATTGCTTTTCCTGGGTGTGCTCTTTCTGGAGAACTTAAATGACCTCTCTGCTAAAGGGTTTCACCTTATGAGCAAGAGTTGGCTACTGATAATTATCATTGCATTTTAACTATTTTAATTTATCAAGGTGCTCTGGCACCATGCCTGATTTGTAACTCCGGCTTGCAGATATTTTTAATCTAATGATTGGTATTCAGGGCAGCTTTTTTCCAAGCAAAAAAGCTTTTTGTATTTTTGTACAGGTAATCCTTGACTTACTAAAGTTCATTTAGTGACCATTCAAAGTTACAATGGCATTGAAAAAAGTGACTTATGACCATTTTTCACACTTATGACCATTGCAGCATACCCACAGTCACAAGAAGCCAGGAGAGGAGAAGCGCCCTTCAATGTGAATGATGTTGAGTTGATCACGACCACCTAGTCACACGACCACCAGGCCATGCCCACCAACTAAGCCACTCCCACAGTACCAGTTGTTAAAAAAAATTGAATCCCACCCCTGCCTATAATGCTTGAGATAGCGTAGCAATGTGGAAATTTAATCTACTTAAAGCAACCTTCCTTGTCCTAATCCAGCTATGTTGGATTTTGTCTACCAAAATCTGCAGGCACTATGGCTGAATGCTGGTCTAAATCCAAAGCTGAGGGACTTTAATCTAAAAATAGGCATAACAGTGCTGAAACCATTAGCTTTAAAATTAAAAGCACACCAGCGATGTGAAGTATATTATTGTATAACACATCTATCACATGAGTATAAGAGACTGTATTGTATTGCGCTAGCATCCATTCAGCACAAATGTTTTCTCCTCTATTCTTTAGAAATCTGCACTGAGGTATTTTAAACAATGTAGTATGAAAGCCTGCCATTGTCAAATATGCACCACAAACAACTTGCTCTGTCCTTGCTATAATTAGCAATGCTAAAAGGCAATGTGTGAAAATTCTTCAGAATATTTTAGCACCAAAAGATAAATCAAGCAAGCCGGGTGCCCTCGCCTGCCTTGGGGCTGACTGAGCTCCCAAGGTTTGGAAATGTCAGGTGCACCTAAAAAAAAGGCCTTCTCCCTCTTGCTGGTTTATAAATGGCTTGGTAGCATAGATCCATCATTCATACTCTCTCATCCTCAGTTAGCATCTTCTGAGGTACAACTGACATGAATATTCTACTTGAGAGTAAAACAAAACATGAAATTCTCAAGTGGTCTCAACACTGGAAATCTGGTCAAAATCTTATAGGATTAGAATCAATTTTCCTTGCAAAAGTGGTAAACAGAAATATTTCCCTACCTGAACAGAAGGGTCAAATTCCCCACGGGAGACCAAGAGCTCTTTAAACACCCCCAGAACACAAAGGAATGTTTGATCTCCTCCTTTCCTCATCACATAGCAAGAACTTTGTTTTACATAATTATTGTTAAAACCACTTTAACGTTTTCCCCCCACTTAACAGTCACTGGCAGCTATTATAGCACCTGCAGATTGAATGGCAAATTACCTTGCGCAGCTAGGAGAGGAGAGAAGTGGAAAAAGAAGCAAATAGACTGCAATCTTACCTTAAAAAGGCGTAAAATGTTGGCCACCATAATGGAAACAGAGCTGCCAGATGCACCAATTACTCCAACCACACGTTCTGGTTTTGTGATGATAGGGGGGCCCCCATTAACACAACGCACCTCAGTACTGTCCTTCTCGATTAGGGCCTGAACAAAGGTAAGGGACTGCTCCAAAGCATGTGTGTCTCGAGAGCAGGTATCCAGGATGCGAGCCCCCAAAGTGATATTTGGAAGTAGTTCAGGGTCATTGTTGATTCGATCCAGAGCAAAAAGCATGGCCTCAAGACGATGAATCCCCTTCTCCTTCTTTAGCTCTCCACAGGCCTTTCCCTCAGAGCCCCGTCCGTGAACAGGGAAGAGGCCTCCTAAAGTGATATCCCCATCAAGGCGAATGGAATTCATGTGGGGGTGCCCTTGGCCTTTGGGTTTGGCTGTGCTGACTGGATGATACCACCAGCCGCAGCAGACGCTCATGAACAAACAGAAGGAGAGTTGCTCCAGGCACACAGATCCCCCCTTCTTCCCAGTCATCGCCAAATCCTATTTGAAACTCAATCCCATCAGCCTAAAGATCCAAGGAAACCAACAATTCTATTACCGAAATCTTTAATTCAGCTGGCTTGGAAATAGCTTCTCCCAATGTTTCAAAGGGCTGAGACTAAAATGGCCCTCTGAAGTGTTCAAAGCATGGTTTCCTTTCCCTTTAATTATCTATCACTTTTCTATCAAGATTTCCAATCAATTCCAGTATCCATTTCAATGTAGGTGTTGAAGAAAAGAGAGGTAGCTGCTTCTGGAAATGAGTTCACAAGATCCCTTTCCAAGCCCGCTGAAGGACCATAGCAGTGCAGCTAATGAAGAGCACCAGGTTTTGCATAATTTTGTGGAAGGAGAAGTGGGCAAAAAGAACCTCTTTTCTTCCTTTTTTTTCCTTCTGTCCCTGAAAGGAAGAAAGAAAGGGCATTCATTATTCAATTTTTTTTTCTCAGAAAGGCATTAAGTTGTAGCACAAAAAGCTTCAGGATTTACTTGATCAGAGTTTTTGTTATGCTTTGAGAAAGGCAATGTTGGGTCAAAAACAACACACGGGAGAGAAGGGAGAAACTATGTCTGAAGATACCTAAGCTCCATATCTTATTTATGGGTTTGAAGTGGGCCTTCCATCAGTGGAAGCTTACTGGACCATGAGGAATATCTAGTCTTTTAAAAGTCAATCCAGATTCTTCCTTGAGTGGAAGGAGGAAAATTAATGCATTCACTTTACTTTATAGGTGCTTGGTACCACTGCATTATTTAAAGGAATTGAGGAAGGGGAAAAGGAAAAGAATATTTGCCTGCTTTGTAAAAGTCAGAGGAGCTACCCACTCTATTGGGAACTCAATATCAAAATGACCACACATTGGATTTGCAAGAAATGATACAACCTCAACAAATCAATACATTCACCTTTAAGATGCAAGATAAGTGTATCAGAGAAAAATAGGAAAGTGTATTCTGTGCTGTTTAAAAACACAGTTAACCCAGTGCAAACTTGCATTGAATGCAGGGTTTCAGGCAGGTTTATTTCTTTATTTTTTGCATCAAATAACAAAACAAGTCTTTGTTTTTATCCTTCTGTTTAATCGCTACATTGGAGAATAAACACTGGAACCAATCTCACTATATAGTTTTTTTTTTTTAATGAACATCCTTTGAACAACTGACTGAAAGGGGAAGGAAATGTTCCTTGGCCTCCTTGAGAAGTGTATTCATCCCTAATAGGAAAAAATAATGAAGTAGCACTTAAAAACACCCATCAAATCTTACAACATCTCCACATTTTTATCAAACAATTCTAAAGAAATTTTCTTTGGAGAATAATACAAGTCCCGTCTTGCCTTAGGCATAAAAGCTGACTGGTGACTTTGAGCCAATCATTCTCTCTCAGCCTAATCCACCTCACAGGCTTGTTGTTGCTGTGCAGAAAACAGGATGAGGAAGGAGTATTAGGTAGTTCACTCTCTTGAATTATTAATAAAAAATGATAGCTAGATAAGTAAATGGTAGAAGAAGGTGAGTCTATAGTATTATAATATATAAATTATATGGACCTGAACTTGCATGTGTATGATGCTTATATAGGAAAAAAGCTTTTTAAAGTGCTGAATGGAAATCTTCTCTGGATAAAGTATTATAAAAAGATGCAAAGAGTTTCCTAATATGTTCATTTTGGTGGGCATTCATGATTTTTTAAAGTTTGTGGCTTCTGGGAACAGAGAAAAACAGGCACCCCTTGGATGGTGAAGCTTTGCTTTCCCTAATAAGATCTTAATAAATATTAACATTTAATGAGCAATATTAATCAAGCAGACTTAGTTTGCAGTTACAGACACAATCTGAGAACAGGTTTCTAGGATTTCAGAGACATTTTCTCTCTCATCTGAAAATGCAACTTTCATGGACAGGCATTTGCTATAGCTTATGTTATATACCTATAACAGTAGATATTTTAAAAAGGAAATACGCCTAACAGATATGTTTAACAGACCACTGGAGGATAGGTGAACCATTGACATTTAATGATGAATTAAACTCTTCAGATTATTGTGAGCTATGTACAATTGGAATCAGAGCTCAGATTTAGCATGTCCTAATATAAAAGAAGGCCATTCTTTATACATTTTAGCTTGTCCCAGAGGTATCAATCACACTTGTTTTATCAAAAGAGATTTTCTACCAATGAAGTTGGAACAGATTTTGTTATTCGCAGATTAGATACTAATACTGTATACAATGTGATTGTCATTAGCCACAGTAGTCTTAGATCAGCCATCTGTGGGGATTTTGCTGAAGCCAATCTTTTTAAACCATATCAAGAAGTCACCCTGAGACCTCACAAACCCTGAGCCATTTTTTCCCATTATGCTGGACACAACCACATTTCCCTATTGCTATGTATATCATTATCCTTTATCCTATGCAATAGAGTACCATCTAAGTTCAGTCCAGACACAACTCTTCATGTCATTCTGGTAATTTCCATCTCACCTCTTGTGGTGAGTTTTTCTAGCTTCTGAACTTCTTCAAGGAAGGTCTTGTGCACTGGATATATATTTAAGCTGCCCTGTCATCCACTTGTTCCTTCTAGAATAGTCACACGTAAACACATGCTTGGCTATTCTCATCCTCCTTGGCCACCATCCCAGTACAATGAAGTTTACTTGTGGATGGTTGGCTGGCTGTGTCACAGACAACTCTGTTGGGAGAAGCCCCTAGCTGGGCTGGTATGATAGACAATCATCTAGCCTCATGAAACATTTTGCTGCTACTGCATTATGAATTTTCTTTGAATGGGCACCATAAAAATGCCAGGAGACATAATGAACAAATGGTTACATTCTGGATCAGGAAAGTACCATACACAAGATTTGGAACCTGACCTGAACTAGCCTGCTGCCTTCAAGAGTTCTAAAAATGCCATCTTGTTAAAATTAGACTCAACTACTTTGAGGGGTGGGCTTTTTCCTTTGCTTTGAACAGTGACCACTTTCGGGGTAGCTCTACTTCATATTTTTCCCACTTCACTTAATTTTGACTACTACAAATATCCTGTGTGACTTTGGGCCACTCATTTTATTTCAGCTGTTTTCCCTCCCATTGATAGAATGAGCTAATAGCAATTGCCTACCTTAGTAAAAAATTAAAATACTCACTTAAGCTCCATTGTTTAAGAGTCCTAGTTTCATGGCCCTGATATTGCTACATTAATCTTTATAATGCGATGACCTTCCAGAAAACAATATTCCCCTCTTACTATCAAAACACAGGCAACAAATTATAATAAAGGGCCATGGGGAAAAATGCAGAAAAAGAAACAGAATCATTATTCAGTCTGAATCCATTTGTCTGTGCATAAGTAATCTTGCTCAAGGAAAGATGATTGTTAACAGTTGACTGCAGTCCTTAGGTTACAACATTGTAGCCTCCTTCCTCAAGAGAATGATAGTGCCCAGAAGCTGTTTGGATGTACCAGGCAGAAACTTCAAGATTTTTCTTTTAAGAAGTGATACCACAAGAATTGACATTAGACAGGCAAGAATATCCAGAGTAAGATCTCACTCAAAATTCTTGATTTAGATTATGTAAATAGAATATGTTAAATCAAAACCAAACAAACCACATTATGGCTTTGCATATCATATGACCTCAGAACTGCAATCTATACATTACGAATTATATATTAAGCACAATATGTGAACCCATCATAAGGAGGAGGAAATTATGAAGTGCTGAATCATCCTAGACCTTGGCTATTTCAAGGCAGTAATGGTGTCATCACTGTGTGGGATTTGCAGGCCTTCTAGATATTGATCTGGATGTATTAGGCTGGATTCCAACTTTGGACAGCCTAAAATTTGATCCAGAATGGATTTATAGAGCTTTGGCAGCCTTTTAGTCACAAACCATTAAATATTATGTCTAAGGGTGGGAATCAAAAACCATTTTGCATTGTTTCAGACATGCAGATGATTCTGCTATAAAGCTGATTTCATGGGTTCAGAGACAGCAGCCTTTATCTCCTGACTTGATATCAATTTACAAAATAAACACACCTTAAAGTCAAAAGTGTCCTCTCATGCAGACAAGCTCATTTTTCTTTACTTTTCTAAATGAGACATAATTGTCTTCCTTCATCACAAGGACTGTTGTGAGGATTAATTGTGCATTGTATAAAACTCACTTTTGAAAATGAAAAATCTGCATTACATCTGAACTACCAAACAAATAACTTTTCAGCACTACCCAGTCAAATGTCAAGATTATTTTGCAAAACAGAGTTGAATGAAAAGGCTGCCAATAGATGTATTTCGGACTCCATAGAGCACCACGAATCCAGCCAATATCTACTTGGTTATCCATTTACTCAGCAGTACTTCAATACTTTCTTAGAGTTATCTGTCTTTCTTTATATTTATTTCCCCCTTTGAATGTTGAGGCGCTTCAATGGCTGATGCTTGCAGAATCACCGGCACCGTTTGTAATATAGGCCCAAAAACTGCACTGTAATGTTGAAGTAGTTATGTGATCTATGCATTCAAAATCCAACCTGAGTTTTATATGTCACCGATTAGCCATTGGTTTTAGCAAAATGTTTGATATCATAGACTTTGAAAATCATTTATGTAGCCAGTTCCCTAGCAGCAGACATTCCTCCCCTTCTCCCAGGCATAAGAGTTATAAGAATTGCTGTTTTTTATTAATTACAGATAGATCAGACACCAATAAACATTGGCCCACAGACCTAACCAACTTCTGGCCTGATTCACTAGACATGTTTGGAATTGGGTGTATTGTTTATGGATGTGGAAAAAATAAGGAAAAATTTATTATGACACACATCATATCTCTATTTGTTTTTATATAGTGATTCCAACCTACAGCATGCAATCTCCAATATGCTATCCCAAAATTAATTCAAGCCTCAGTTCAAAATAATTTCCTTATCTCTATTGTAGGTTCAGTCTTTCCTCAGTAGTGGACAAGGTAGTATCCTTTCTCATAAAACCTACACAACAATGCTGTGACACAGTGTAGGTTAATAGAAAGAGTGAGCTGACCAATGTCAATTATTGAGCTTCATAGCTGATTAGGAATTTGAAGCTGGCCCTTCGCCTGGTCTAATAGCCCAATCACTATACCTCTTTTGCCATTTTGTGTGAGTGGGGGAAAGGTATATTCGAATGTGAAATAAAAGGGAAGAAAAAAGTTCCAGAATAATCAAGACCTTTTATTTTTCTTTTGTCTGTTATTTCCTTATAATGAAACACATACACATATAAAACATTTCCAAATAGCAAGTGAACAAAATGCAGGGTCATAATGGAACATCTTCCTTCATTTTGCTGCGCACCTGTGGTGATCTTTCATTACCTGGGAATCACTGGACTTTTATGTCTGATGAATGAAAGCCATTTGCGGCCTATGTTTTTCTAATAGAAACGTCTGCTGCCATAGCTTTTCTCTACTGTTTCTACATGAACCATGTCACCATGGGACAGCTCTCCCATTATTTCAAGATCAGGATCATCTTTCGGTCACACATCAGTGATGTGATTGTTAATTTGCAATAACAAACCAATGTTAACAGCCTTTGAATCAACACTGGAACCTTGAATGTGCGAACAAGTCCTTGGCAATGATGCTAGGAAGGCCTGGGAGCTTTAATTAAGGGTCAGCAGATAGGTAGGTCTAGGAGTGATAATGTATAAGTAGATAGGCCATAATGTTAAATGGAAGGGAAAACAAATTGTTCAATGGTATGGAAACAGATTCATAAAATTCGGAAACAAACTGAAAGAAGTCATAAAAATTCTCATAAACCATATTGGAGCTGCCTTGGATGCCGAGTAACATCGGAATACTGTTATTGCTGGATTATGTGAACAAATCAGATATTAGAATATAAAGGGTGATTTAGGGAATACAAACCATTGCATAAATATGCCAGAGTAAAAGCTGCCAAGAAAGCCGGCCAACGTTTGTCCATCAGGGTCTAATTTAGGACTCTTTCTCATACTGTACCTAAGCTAAAAGTCGTATCCACCAGTCTTTGAACTGGCAGTAAACTATACCATTATAGCATGAGTGACCCCCATCCCATTCCAGCAATGATGCTCAGAAATGGTTTATACTTATTTTCTGTGGACAGGGCAAATTGAGCAAAGGAATTGGTAGATTCTCCCACCTTTTTTCTCTCCCTCATTTGAATGTTGTCAACCATCTCTCCTTCTATGGATTGGGAAAGACTGGGGAGGAGGTGAGTTTTGACCAAAAGCTTGACCAAAAGCTAGACCAGCAAGTTTGGCATAACTGCTTTTCATGGAACTGTTCAAAGAAGGACTTTATAAGCTGATATTTGCTAATTGTGGAACTTCTTTGGATATGAATTAAGCCATGAGTCCAGATTATATGGTATAGGGAACAGATGAAGACAATATCATGAGGTCATGAGGTCACAGTAGAAGAAGAAAAGGTGGAATATCTGGGAGCTGCAGTTAGATGCAAAAAAAGAAAAATGATTTGTCCATAGACCTACAATTCATTTAATTCAAGTTATATCAACTGAGGCCTCCATGCAAGAAAGTTGCTTAAAATATTCAATAAAGGGAAAACTTTAGTGTAAAAAAGGGATTGTTTGAAATAGTTTCAGCTATGCTGCAAGGATAAGAGAGGGGAAAGGCAGTTTGGTAAAATATCTGCCTGGCCAGAAATTCCAAAAGAGAACTGTCAGATGCAAACAGCTGGAAGAGGGCCATCAGGCCTGAAAAACAGGCAACCTGGAATAGGAACAGATAAAGGAAGGTTTTGTTAGGAGAAGGGCTAGAAGAGTATTTATCTCATTTCATTGATTCTGCTCCCAGGAAAGAAATAGAGCAAATGAACTTGGGAATGCTATTAGCATTCCAGGCAGAAATGGGGTTGGAAGAATAGGAAGCGGGGAGATACTTAAATTGGACACAGTTTAGCAGCACCAGTTGATCCCCTGAAGAGCAGCAATTAAAGAGCAGTTTAGTGCTGAAAAGTGACACTCTGAATATGGAAACACGAGGTCTACATTCATTAACTTCTCGGTGATCACAAAGCATTTTTACTCCATTTCAAAGGCCAAAACAAAAGTTCCCCTGCCAGTACCCATCTGCATATTTTGCTACAGGAGATAGTAGGGATTTAAGAATGCAATAATTCAATACTATCCTGCAGCATATGAGCTGCTAGAGCCAGGATCTTTAACAGGCAGAGATCCTACCCTTCAACCATGGGAGAAAGGGAGAACTAACTCAGTCACGGTGCATATTAGCATATCTTTCTGTTAATGACTGTACAAAAGAGAGAATTTCAACTTGCATTAATAAGCAGGGTTGGGATTCTACCAGTTCAGACCGGTTCAATAGAACCAATTGTTATGATTCCCAGTAGTTCAGAGAACCAGTAAATTGGGCCCCTGGCTGGGCGCGCCCCTTATCGTGCATGCATGATATTGCACGCATGCGCAACAATCATTGACTGAATTCTTCCCCCGCCTGCCCCTCCTTATTTTGGCCATGTGCCATCACTGCCTGCAGCCTGTCTTACCCAACCGCCTGCCCGCCAGCCACTGCTGTCTGCCTTCCGCCATCATGATCTCCCTAGGTGAGTGAGGCTCTGCAAGCCCCGGTCACATACTTGCTGCTGCCACTGCCAGCCCCAGTTGAGTCCTGACTCCTGGGTTGGCCTAGGCCTCCACCGTCATGCCACCACCACCCTCAGTGCTCGTGGCCTAGCTAGCTTCCCCTCCCCTCATTCCTGTCTGACTTGCTTAGCCACCAGCGCTACAGCTCCATCCCATGCGGCACTTGTAGCCTAGCAAGCTCTCCCCCACAACTGTCCTGGCTGTCTGGCTTGCCTAGCCACCAATGCTGCAGCATGCAGCACTCGCAGCTTAGTAAGCTTTCCCCCCCCCACCCCACTGTCCCCAGCCTCCAGCTTACCTGGCTTGCTGGTGGCAGAGAGGAAGGCAAGCCAGGGCTGACCCATTGCCGCTCAGGTCCCCTCGAGTCTGTATCTTGCCCCCTCTGTGGATTCTCTGCAGCTACTGGGCCTTGCCTATAGGGGTGGGGGTGGTGGGGGCGACCAGGGAGCATGACACTATGCCACCCAGCCCACATCGGCCCTTTGCCTGCCGCCCCTTCGCTCTGCCGGGGTGATGCAGGCAACATAGATTCGTGCTTCCTGGTTGCCTCTGCACTCAGCTAAAATGCTTGGCCCAGCAAGGGAGGGGCAGCTGGCAGAGGGGCGATGTGGGCAGCGTAGCCTTATGTTTCTTGGTTGCCTCCTGCACCACCACTCCCGGGGAGCCACAAGCCCCAGCAGCTGCAGAGAATCTGAACAGGGGATAAGATGTGGGCTGGCGGGGAGCCAAGTGACGACGGGTCTGCCCTGGCTGGCTCATCTTTCCCTCTGCCATCATCCACAGGAGGAAGGTAAGTTTGCAGGCAGTCAGGAAAGTCCAAACCGCTGCCTAGTCCAGAACTACCGGCGGGGTGAGCAAGGCTGCAACAAAGTGGCTGATGGCAGAGGATGGGTGATGCTGCTGGGTGAGTACCTTGTTGGAAGTGTGTGTGTGTGTGTGTGTGTGTTTCAGGTGGGTCTCCTAGCTTTAGAAGGAGAGAGGGAAGGGGGAAAGAAAGGGAGAGAGAGAGAGGGAAAGAGATAGAGAAAGACAGAGAAAGAGAGAAAGAGAGAGAGAAGGAAGAGGCAAGAAAGAAACAAAAGAGAAAAGGGGAAGAAAGAAAAAGGGAGAGAGAAAGGAAGAAAAGGGAAGAAAAGGGATAGACAAGAGGGGGTAGAAGGAAGGGAAAGAAAGAAAGAAAGAAAGAAAGAAAGAAAGGAAGAAAGGAAGGAAGGAAGGAAGGAAGGAAGGAAGGAAGGAAGGAAGGAAGGAAGGAAGGAAGAGAAAGTGAATGAGATATATGGATGGATAGATACATGGTAGGAGGGAGGGAAGGAGAGAGAGAAAAAGGAGATGAAGGAAGGACACAAACCCTGACTTCAGAAGACTCTTTGAAACAGCACAGTGATCTAGGGCTGGCCTGCAAGGGATCTCGGAGGTCATCTTCTAGTACAACCCCCTGTTTCAGCAGGGTTAGAAGGGTGTGTGTGTGTGTGCGTGTGTATGTGCGTGCATGGCTCTCAAAACTCTAAAAACAGGTCAAGTAGCTCTGGGGAGGTCAGTCATAAAGGAGGTCAGCCCAGCCAGTCACATGACCACCAAGCCACACACAGCTGGTCACATGACCACAAAGCCACACACAGCCAGACACATGACCACCAAGCCACACCCACAAATTAAGCCACGCTTTAATTAATTAATTAATTTAGTGTTTTATTTATTTATTTTGTCAAACACTTACAATATGATAGAAATAAGAGTAAACATAAGTTTAAATACAAAAAATAGGAACTAATAATTGGGGAACAATAGGACAGGGGCAGTAGGCATGATTATGCACTATGCATGCCCCTTACAGACCTCTTAGGAATGGGGTGAGGTCAATAGAGGTTAGTTTGAGGGTAAAAGAATGCGGGTTTGAGCAGGTGACAACAGAATCAGGTAGTGAATTCCAGACATTGACCACTCTGTTGCTAAAATCGTACTTCCTGCAATCAAGTTTGGAGTGGTTTACATTAAGTTTATATCTGTTGTGTGCTCTTGTGTTGTTGTAGTTAAAGTTGAAATATTCATTAACTGGTAAGACATTGTAACGTATGATTTTATGTACTATGCTTAAGTCCAATCTTAGCCGGCATAGTTCAAGGTTGTCTAAGCCTAGAATCTCAAGTCTGGTGGTGCAGGGTATTCTGTTGCAAACAGAGAAGTGTAGTACTCTTTTGGTAAAATACTTCTGGAGTCTTGTATTAATGTCTGATATACAGTGCAGATTCCAGACAGCAGAGCTGTATTCAAGTATTTGTTGTGGTTAGCCGGCAGCAAGTGCAGATGATGGAGGAGAGCAAGGACTTGGATGAAGGGCCAGGACCATCAGGGAGTGGACTGATGCCTTCAAGGATTGTGGGGGCTGGCAGCAGTGATGAGGAGGTTCCTGAGGAGCCTATGCCAAGTGCGCGTGGGTGCAGGATGATTTGTAGAAGAGAACAGCTGACTCAGGAGTAAGTAATGGCCCCTCCCTCTAGGGAATATAAGCCTAGTTTCAATGGGTTTTTGCCTTTGCAAAAGGCAAAAGTGTTCAAAGGACTCCGCTTTGTGAGTAGAGACTCCAGTTTCTCCGAAGACTTCTGTCAGGGTTTTTCTAATTGGACTAATTGACTGCAAGCTATCTTTTATCTACAAAGGAGTTTATTTGTAGATTAAAGCTGTGACAGTTTGAGTGACTGAGTTTTTCTATGTTTGTTTTCTGGGAACCTGGCTGGCTCAGAACAGTATTGGTCTAGCAAAGGTTTTGTATGCCCTAGTTTGCAAATCAGTATTACCAGAGGAGAAGCTTTGTAAGATTAGATTTACAACTCTTAGAGCCTTTTTGGCAATGCTGTTGCAGTGAGCTCTGGTGCTTAAGTCATTCAATGTGAGAACTCCAAGGTCTTTGACAGTGTGAAGGTCGTCAACACGGTCATATCTGCCTAGCTTGTCTGTATGCACAGCAAAATGTAGAACGTACAAAGTAAGATCCCAAAATTTTCCAATCCAAGATTTGAGAAAAGGCAGTGGACTTCATAAATGGGGGAAGAGGAATGAGCAATTGTAAACACATAATAAAAGTATAACTCTTCAGGCAAAATTATCTTTGAATAACCAGAGAAAGAAATAAGAGCTACTGTAATTAAGAAACACAAAACTCTGCCCGAGCCTAAAGTTAATAATTATACCTCAGTTTTTCATAGTTTGCTCTTCTTATTTAGTGACAGAGATAAAGAGGCTTACATGTAATATTTCTTTGTAAAGTGTCTGTAATAAATTATTGATAAGGCATACTCCTGCAAATTGCCCCACTTATGGGAATCCAGAAATAGGCATCCTACTGTACTTATGTAGAAATGAAATAGCTATAACCTTTGTCAGCCTTTTCTCACTTTTAGAAGATACATCTCTTTCCTATAAATTTCCTTTCCAGAGGAAATTAAGTTCCTGAGAATATCTGTTCCATGGAATGAAACCTTTAGCGGTATTAGTTACTCACCCTAATATCAAGGCATACACCTATTGCTTAATGTTTTGTTGTGTCTATCCAATATTCTTTCATGCTGTTCAAGCTCCAACATATTTCTCATTGCACATAATATTTCTACTCCATGAGCTGTATAGGTTCCCAATAATTTTCTAGTTATAAATAAGTGTGCTGGTTATCATCTATAAATCCCTTTATGGCATAAAACCAGGTCATCTGCAGGACCGCCTGCTCCCCAAACAGAAAGGCACAGGAAGGGCATTTCATTGAAACAATATAATCTCATTGTTCACCACATGAACAATGTGGTGACCTCCTTCCCTTTGGAGTGACCTTTCCCTTCCTTTTGTCTCAATCCTACAGTCTTTAGGAAGATGACCTACTTGGGCTTTGTGGTCCGCTTTAACTAGGTCTCTGTGAGTCTGTAGAACTTCTCAGTTCTGTTCAACATTTTATAGTTTAGTATCTTTTAATGGGCTATGCTATTTAATATTAATTAGTTATGGGGGAATTTTCTTTTTGTATGCTTACTTTAAGTGGGTGGCCATATAAATGCATAAATAAATAAACAAAGAAACATATCTGATTATGACATTTTTCTTCTCTAAAGGAATTACACTGCAAGCAATCCAGTACAAAGCAATTATAGTCCATCCATCAGAAGTCCATCAATTAATGCCAAAAGATGATGTTTTCTGGCACTGATCAGTTCAATCAACTGGTAAGATGATACAACAATGATTTAAAATCTTTCCTTTCATTTTTCCAAACCAAAGGCTCCAGGAAACATCTGGAAGTTAATTTGTCTCTCAAAATGTCCCCAATGACTTCCCATATTCTCTTTCCCGCTCTGACACATTGAATCTAGGCTACAGTGTAGTTTTCAACTCATGTCCAAGCATGACTGCCCTGCATTTACTTTTCTGTTAGGACCATGAGCTACTCATGGTTACTTTTTCTCTCTCTCCTTCCACTGTAATTTGAAGGTCTGTGAGATCTGCTATAATCTTTCTCGCTACACAATTCACCAATCTCAGATTAGAAAGATGAGAAAAAGGACATTTCTTCCTTCAGTCCTTTTTCATCTTGCAAAATACCTCCTTTCCTGAATCAGCAGCAGCAACAATAGCAACAACAATAATTCCTATGTCATACTTTGTACTATATGAGTGGACATCAGTATGACCCCAAACCTCCAGACATCCTGCTGCCCTGGAAATTTGTTTCTTATAGGACAGGACAGAAAAGGGAGAGAAAGCATTCTACAAACCAGAGGTCAAACTTTCAGTTTTATCTTTGTTCCCTTTCTCAAAAGGTCCCACAGTCTCTTAGGCAGTCTTTTAAAATAGAAATGGGAACTACTTATAGATGAATGGTTTCCTTGAAACTCTGTCTGCTTGCCCACAAATACATAGAAGTAAGGGGTATAATAAGGAATATCCTGGGGAACTAGAAGTGTGTTAGGGGTACATTCAATAGTTTGCCTTCTGGAAAAATAATATTTGGTATAAGCTACAGCTATCACAATAGCCATTTTGTGGTTAGGCAATATCCCAGAAACAAATTTCTCCTATCAGATCTTTTTCTATCATTTTGACTTATAAACTCCATCCTACCCACTGGCCATATGTGATGACCCAGGGTGTGGCGCAAAGGCAACACAGTCAGTTAATCAATAAGAGTCCGTTTATTAGCTCCAACTTTGCCCCCAAAATCCTGATTACCTTCTGGCTGGAGAAAAACTCTCCTAGGAACAGCCTTTGGCTGCAGAGAATCAAGTCCAAAACATGGTCAACAAAAACTGTAACTATAAGTCCAATCAAGGCAAAATGAGATAATTAGTCCAACAGGGCAGGAGCAAGATTCCAGATGTGAAGGCACGGCAATAACTCAACATGGTTGGGAAGACACCAGGAACACAAATAAGCAAAGTCAACACAAGATAAACTCACATTTGCTCCCAAAAGCTGCCGCACTCAGCATGCATTTCTTTTAAACTCTCTTCACAGCTGTGGCTAATGAAGGGAATCAGGGCCCTTTCCTCCCCCGTAAGCCACACAACCCACATTGCTCTCTTCTCCATTCCTCCCTGCATGCCCTAAGATGAAGAGGGGGTGGGCCTGGGTCTTCCTCTGAACTCCCTCTCCCTTGTTCTATCTCTTCCCTGCTCTGCCCAGCCAGACTTTGCCATTCCCCAGTTTCCTCCACAGCCAACGGAGCCACACTCCCACTCCCTGTCAGCTGTTTGTCTTCCTCCTTGGATTCAGACTCCAACTGGGGCATGACACTATGCTGAGTTTATCTTCAAATTAGGGAAGACTTAATTAACATAACAAAAGCAGGCCAGGATTTTTATTTTATTTTGTTGTTGTTTTGGTTTGGTTTATTGCAAAGTCAGACAGATGTTTAGATCTAGCATTTTTATTCACCTATTGAGTACTACCAAAGACCTTGGACAGGCAGTTGTTGTTTAATGGTGTTAAAGTTATAATTGTAGGATGTAAGATGGCCGAAGTAAAGCTGCTTTTTGCAATTGACTGGTGGTGATTTTGTCAATGCTGTTGATGTTCAAGTGGTGTGTTACATGTTTTGGATTTCACCCAACACTCATATTACTACTGACACGATCTTTGCTTTCTTTTGCCACAGTTTTTTCCTATTTTCAGATCTTTGTATTTTGTTATTTTCTTTTGTTGTGTCCATTCTATGCTGCTATGTGCAGATATTGAAATGTCCACTATCCAGACTGTATCTCTCTTATCAACAGTTATTAAGTCTGAGGTGTTGTGTGCCAGGTGCTTTTCTATTTGAATTCTAAAGTCCCAGAGCACTTATTACTTCATCTATTTTGTGGCCATACCAGTTCTTACTTGCAAGCAATTTCTTGCAGATATTCCATTGTCATGCCATTGTTTGTAGTCAGTCTGTGTGGTCTTCTTGTAGCAGCTAACTAGATAATCTCATATTACTTCAGCTTCTTTGCAGAGATGGCATTTGCTCTCTCTTGTTTCTTTCTTCTCAATGATAGCTTTATACTGTATGCATTTGTTCTTAAGGCTTTGCCTTGTGCAACCAGAATTCACCCTTCTATCTCTTTCTTCAACTGTCCTGGGCAGTTGGGCCATTGCTAGGTCTTGTTATTATCTGCTTTGCTTCCAATGTTTTCTATACTGACCATGTAATACTTTGCCTTGCTGTGTCTCTTTTCTATTCTTCATTTGGTCTTTCTTGTAAGCCAGTTTGGTCTTTCTCAATAAGCCTTCATGGTACATTAGCTTCAGTGCATCTTCTTCGCTGTTTTTCAGATATTCTTCCAATGCCCTTTTTTCTTCTACATACTGTCTGATGTACTTGCAACATTCCACGGTCACTTATTTCCCTTGATAAGTAGAATCTGTCAACATTGCTGCATGGAAAAGACTCATTGTCATTAATGAGATTTGGAGAAACTATGACAGACTTCCCCTTAAATTCTATAGTCTTCTTCAAACATCATCAAACAATGTTACAGAATATACAATAGTATGCTTGCCCTATACTAAAAATGAATATTTCCATCTTTTTAATTATATATCAGTTCAGATGATACTAGATTCTTGCAGCAGAGCTCCATTTAGAAAGGCGTAGGTCTCTCACAATCTTATTTTAGTTGCTTTTCAAGTAGAGGTCACAAATGCAGCAAAAACACTTTCCAAATTTACAATGTCATGCTTCACAATGTGTCAAGTTACACCAGAAAATCCATTCATTTATTTTACAGTGCTTATAAACAATCCCAGTCTAAATTATTCTGGTCAAAATAGGTAGAAGAAATAAAAATAAATAAATATCACCATACATTGACTCACTCCTAAAACAAAAATGGAGAATCCTTTTCTTCCAAAAGCTACCCTTAATGTTTTCATTTGGGATGGGTGGACAGTGATGCAATGATGTCATTGGAATAAGAGGAGGAGGCTTTTTTAATTTCTTTCTTTTGAATGGTTTGGGTAGATTATAGAAGATGGGTGCATTTAGCCTCCTAATAGATTCAGATGTGTCTGTTTTATGACTTCGGTTGCTTTAAAAAATGCAAGCCTTTACTATTGAAAATTGCTATTTTCCAGCCAGCCTTTAATAGCATGATCCTGAAACCTTTTTTTTAATTGAAATATGAGCCTAGGGTGAACAATTGCCCACACTAGTTTCTATGTCTTACATACGGTAGATACCCGTATTCCTCCCCTCTTAGAAACAATAGAAACTTGAGGTAATGCAACTTTGATCTGCAAGAAGACTGGGACAAAGGTTTAGACTTCATATCTCTTGCTTTTTATATAATCAAGCTGGCTACCTTCCTTCTGGATACATTTTTTCAGAGAGCATGCTAAGATCTCCCACCTAGGTATGGTACAGGTTAGACATCAGGAGTACATTCATAAAAGACATTTTTTGTATGTAATTTGCTTAATTGTAGGAATGAATGCCCAATTGGTGTTTAGCTTTTCCTTCTTATGAGTTCTTTAGAGTGAACAAATACTATTACATCCTTGGGCATCTTGTTGATTGCACAGATCTGATAAATGCTCTTTTCAACAAATGAAGGTGTTGCTATTTCAGTCTTACTTCATATATTTATTTATGCATTCATTAGGCTTGTAGGCCACTTCAGTCATAGCTGACTCTAAGCAATGAACATTCCACTTTTTGGCTTGAAGACATATACCCAAATATACATATGTTCTCTGCATGTTGCATGAGAAGGGAATTAAAAACACATTAAATCCCGTCATTGAATTGTAAAAAATCTCAAAGTCATCGTGTCCACTTCCTACTGATACAGAAAATTCACTGTAATAGTATATACATTTAGATGTATTTAGCCATCTAATGTCTAAAACCCTTAAAAGGAAGAGAATCTACTGGTGGCACACAATTTGTATGATCAGGAAGTTCTTCATATTTTTTAGTCAAAGACTTCATTTTCTTGCTATTTGAACTAGTTTATTTGAATCCTATGATCTGAAGCAAAAAGAACAAAATTACCTCAACATGTCATCAAAGTGATGATGTGACGTCATCTAACAAAATGAGCACTATTCATCCAAGATTCACTTCCTCAGATCAAACATGACCAAATGCTAAAATTATTGCTAAATACAACATTCTACAGGTTTAGCCCATATGCTCATTAAGATTTTATTTCTAAGCATATTTAGTTCCAGATGTCTACTTTTCTGCTCTTCCTGTCTCCCTATGGAAATATCACTCTAACTACTCAGATGGATTTTTTTGTCTTTAATACAGTCAATCGAAGTTTCAATTGTTTTTCCAACAGTACAAAATATAGAAGAATCTTGTATTGGTGATCTCAAATTTACCATGGAAAATAAGTCAGAAATGACATGCTGGTGTGAAGAGTGAAGCATGAAATTACTTAGGGAACCAGTCTGAGTAAGTTTTCAGAATATCTTTTGATAAAAAAGAATTCTAAGACAAGGAGTAGCAAGTAGTCATATTTCAACACCTTCTTTTTCCATAGCCACACACATTTTCTGCAGTTTAGATTTCCCAAAGGATAAGTACATTCCTCCATGATATGCTACATATATCAAAACATGGTACCTACCTCAAATCATACTTTGCTCCCTAAACCCCATGGCTATTAATCATTTCATACTCACATGGCTCCAAACCACTGAGCTGTCAACTCTGCAGCAATTTCCTAATAGTTTCGCTGCTGGTGTGGCCAGTTAAAAGGTAGGTACACATCACAAAATGTAGAGGAAAATGTTAAAACTGACTATGGTCAAAGCTAGATAAGATGATGTAAACTCAGGACTAGTCTACTTGCCTATGTTATACTTCAGTAGAACACAGAACTAGCTCTACTTTTCAAAACCTTTTCATCTCCTGTTGCAGGTGCTCAATACACCTTTTTAATAAGTGTCACCATCATAATCAAGCAGAAGCTGCTGTGCCTTTCAAATGTAATCAGTCAAGAGGATTTCAGTGGCATAAGTCTGTTTTTTGTTGCTGTCATTGTTGTTTATTTTGAGGCTTCTTTTAAGAATACTAACTTTACTAAGATCTATTGAGGAGATCAATCCATTGTCAAATGATTTTTAAAAATTCAAATATCCAATAATGACAAGGTTGTCTCCATACATGTGCCTATTGACACTCCGAAACACTTGTAGAAGATGCTCAGATATAATTTCCTTTTAAAGAATCTATAATGATTTTCTGTCAGTGAAGTTCGTGTCTCTAATAGTTTTTTTTTCCCTTTAGAACTATTTCCACCAATTTGTCTGGGGCACATGTTAACCTGACAAGTTCATAATTTCTGAGATCTCCACTGGTTGTTCATTTAAGATAAGCAAACTGGTGTCACAAAGTCTCTGACCTCTTTGCCATACATCAGAGGCACTTAAGGCACCTCCCAGCCTTCTTTAATTCCCTTAGCTCTTCTGCCTACCATGAGTTCTGGGATCCATGAGCAAAGACAGACTGCTCAGATACAATCTGGTTCAAAGTCACAGCCACTCTCTCATTCCAGGCTTCCATCAGACCATGTAGCAAACCTTCAAGGACAACCCCAAGCTTCCTCTGTAACCCAATCAGTTCCATCAATCATCTGGGATGGGGCCATCTAATATCCCCTATGATCTGGAGAAATCAGTATCTCCCCCATTTTCATCACATCCTGCCACTGCTCTGACAGAAAAACCAGGCCAAGTATATGATCACTATTATGCTTCAAGCCCTGGATGGCTTGGGATGGGCCCATGACTTTCATAGTGGCCATGAACTCCCAACTGCTTCAGCTACTTCCCCCAAGGAAGGTAAGTTGAAGTTCCTCAAGTTCATAAACCCAGGAAACTTCACTACCACCCTGACCATGCAGTCAGGAAGCTCATATAGGAAGGTCATTACACAGTAGGGAGTTTGGTATAATAGTAACCGTCCCATCTGATTCCTCTCAGAGTCTAACCCAATAAATAGGGTCTCATACCCATCAATCTAAGGAACAGTGTGCCTAGATTCCTCCCATGAATATTTCACTACCCCTAACCTTGAGGTCTTGACTGGTGTCACATTCACAACAACTGGGCGTATCTCAGAAAAAGGAAACTGACACACACACACATACCTCTCCCAGATAGATCTTGGAATATATGCCAGGTCAGCCTTCTCATCCACAATCAAGTCATGAATACATGGCCTTATTAGAGACTGTACTAGCATTCAGCAGCAGCAGCTGACAGTCCAGGCCATGGAAGGTCTACCATCTGAGGCTTGGGAACAAATTTCAGGGGTTGAATGTGCCATAGAAACAATACTTCTCTAGCACAGGACCTGTGACTAGTCCCCCTATATCCATCACCACTGAGATTTTACAACCTGCTCTTATCCCTTTCCCCTATCCCCTGTCCAAATTGGCCCATGCCCAAATGTAAAGTTCTCTCCCTACCCATATATATACATATCCAATTACCACCTGTTCCAGGACCATCAACCAAGGATGCTTCTACTTAACAGTCAGAATTCCCAGCTTATAGCAGTCAGAATGCTCTAACCAATGCTCTCATCCCACCATCATCAATCTAATCTCACTAGCCCATAGCTCTTACAGGGAACATCAGATATTAAGAGGGTGAATCAGTCAATCCCTTTCAGCTCTAATCCATAGCAAGGGAAGCAAGCTCAACTAGGGGAAGAAACACTCTCTCTTACCACTAACCCCTATCCATGGGTTTGCATGAACCTCTATTTGGGAAAAAGGCAAAATAGCTACACAGGTAAATGGAGGGAACCACAGTAACAAAAAGAAAGCCCAAAACAATACCTCATCCCATCCTTGCATCCATTGTAGCCCACTTTAAATCACCCCAGATCTTTCAATTTTAATTTCTCCTCCACTGCCTTCTTTGTCATACACCAGATTGTCCCAGTCTCCAAGAAAAGAGCAATTAACCATTAGATGGCATAGCTAGGGCTCTCTGCCTTAGAAGAGTGAGGAAAATTCTCAGGGATGACTCACATCCTGGTCAGCACTTCTTCACTCTCCTACCATCAGGCAGGAGATATAGAAGCATAGCCAGCTGTATCAACAGGCTGAAGAACAGTTTCTACCCGTGGACTGTCAAAGACGTCTGAATGGAAAATAACACAGACTTGCGGGGCTGGCGCGTTGTGCAACAAGGTCACATAGTGTAATAAGATTGGGACTGTCATCACTGTAAGTTGTGTTGTGGGGGGGTGCATGAAAGGAGGCTCAGCCAATCTCATTGTACACATGTTGTACTCTGACAATAAAGGTAATAATAATTACAGAGCTCACAATTTCCACACCAGTAGTGGTGGTATTCTACCAGTTCATCCCAGTTCTGCAGAGCTGGTAGCAGCGATGAGCAGCAGAGACCAAACCATTTCTCTCCACTGCTCTGCTGTTGGGCCCACCTGCCCGCCCGGGCTCCCATACTCACTTTATCCTCTGAATTTGAAGCACAGTGGCTTTGCACAGCACAGAAGAGTGCCACGCAGCAGCTGCTGAAGTGATCGGGATTGTGCAGGCTTGCAAGAGGTGAGCTAGAATGCCTCTGGACCTGCACTGAAGAACAGTTGCTTCAAGAAGCAGTTAGCACCTCTCGCTGAAAAAGTCTAAAAGTCAATAGTCTGAAAGAGAGTAAAACAGGAATCTCTCAATTCTTAGATTTTCTCATCTCAGGTCCCTGAGGCCATGGCTCCGTAGCCTCTGCTACAGCATTTCAATTTAATATCTTAGTAGCAACTTGAATTATTGATAGCAACATAAAATGTTTTAGCTAATGAGGTTCCTTTGGAGCCAGAAATATAGCCCTGAAAACCAGGCCACCTTTACAGATGAACATTTATATTCCTTGGAAGCAGGTGACTGAATCTTATTTCTTTTTCTTCTGGGAAGTACAAACAGAAGAAATTACCTGTACAGATTCAAAGATGAATTGAGATTAAATACAGGTCCTACAAGAGGAAGATTCTCTCACTTCCAGTCACAACCTTTCCTTCCTCATTAGCTCAATGCCACAAAGTGCTTTTGCCATCTAGCTCATCCCTCCTTTCTCTCTCTCTCTCTCTCTCTCTCTCTCTCTCTCTCTCCCTCTCACACATATATCCCTTTCTACCACCAATACAGCTCTAACTTCAAAGAGCTTCTGCGACCCATGCTCTCTATGTATGCACAGACAGTCATGTCAATCAATACTCCTTGTAACTCCAATCTTGTAAATTTCAAGAAGTAACTATTTTAGCACTGCTATACTTATACTGCAAAGGTCTGGATGCCCTTTAGCTGGCAGCAAAGGCTTAGAAACATCTTTACCTTTTTATTACTATCTACTTGTCGCCTGGATCTTTGCAGTCTGGATATGTTAGCCCTAAACTAAATTAGGTAGTGTAATTTGGCTGAACAAATTTATGAAAGCAGTTGAATTCATATGGGTTCTGCAATAATTTGCAGTATAGAGTATTGTGGAGCATAGAGAGAAGGGCAGGACAACCATGAAATAACATCTGACAGCTAACTGAGCAAAGTACACAAATTATCTGTCCACACCTTTCTAAATTATGATGAAATGTATTTGTGAGAGAATCTCTGTCTAATAAACCCAGGGAATATGAAGGAAAAAAAGATTGTTGCAGAAGATACACCTCAATTTTTTGCTATGAACTGCTTTGAATATTTGCCTTCCAAATGCTACTGATAAGTACTTGCAGAAAAACTTAACATTGGGACAAGAAGAAATATCAAAAGCAACGTAAGCATCCTTTTAATCCTTATACTTTAAAAAGAAATCAGTTATTGGCCTCCATTCCTGGATTGGAACACCCAGGCAGAAAGCAGTAACCTTTCTAGTTTGTGCAATCAGTCAGGAGGAACAGCAGTCTGCTGGCCTCTGCTATCCAACTCCCAGCCCAATGCCCAATAACTGATCTCAGCCTTCTTTTATTTCTCTGCTCAGGCAGAAAAGTATTAGTGCTGTGCCTGTTCTTTAAGAGTAATGGGTCTGCCATAGACAGCAATCCAACTACTGAGCACAGCAGTAGGTGAATGATGCTTGGCAGTTGGGAGTATGAGGGAGGCAAACAGTGAGATCTTCAAAGTTAAGGAGGTGGAATCATCCATGTATGGGGTTTTTAAAAACTTATCTCATTAAATGCTTTATAGAATAGCTCCCCTCCCCCAGTGTAGTTTTGGTTCCCTCTGGGGTATGGTATTTCCAGATGACAGTGCAGTAAACATCCCATTGCCAACAGCATGCAAAATGTTGACAGCCTTTAAATGAAGATCTAGGATCTATGACTGCTTCTCTGCTTAGGGAGAGAGAACACTTCACATTAGCACAGAGCAATTTTTTACATGGGGAATCTGGAATTGCTGAGCTCACAAATATAAGCTTCATTGCGCTGCAAACTGGATTATCCTCTGATATTTGCATCTCTCCTGCGAAAAGTGCTGGGGAGAAATTCAAACAAAAAAGTTTCAATCTTTCAAAGAGAGAAAGAAAGACAGGAAAAGCAAACAGTTTGATTAACAATACAATGTATGATTTGCACATTTTTCTGATGCCAGGTTTATGGAGTCCTTCGGCTTTTGGGGGTTTCCCCTCTTTTAAAAAATGCAAGAATACAGTAACTGTGGCTAGAACCTAAAATTCTACTTTCCAATAATCTCTACAAGGAGATTATTAAAACTCTACATGGAACAGAACTATTTGAAGTATTGCACAATGTGTATTTTAGTTAAACACAAAAAGAGTTTTCAAAAAGAGAAGCATAATGACAAAAATCACATTCAATAAGTGATTCACTTGTTCCCAAGTGAAGGAGAGATGATATAACATCTTTAGTTTTACCTGCATGAAAATCTCCACTGATGGATACTGACTATTCAATGTTCTGGAAGACTGTGGTTGTTCTCTTAATATATATACAGCAATTAAAGGATGGTTTAAAATAACTCCAGTCAGAAGATACTGTATGGCAGCTACATACATGATTATAATCATTCTAGAATAGAATAGAATAGAATAGAATAGAATAGAATAGAATAGAATAGAATAGAATAGAATAGAATAGAATAGAATATTGGGCAAGTGTAATTGCACACACAAGGAATTTGTCTTGGTGTAAATACTCTCAGTATACATAAAGGTACATTCATTAAGAATCAGGAATCATAACGTACAACAGTTAATGATAGTCATAGGGTACAATCAACAATCAAATCATACTAGGAAACAGTCAAGTGGGAGGGGATGGGTGATAAGGAGTGGTGAGAAGATGAACAGTAATAGTAGTGTACACTTTATAAATAGTTGAACAGTGTTGAGGGAATTATTTGTTTAGCAGAGTGATGGCTTTTTGGAAAAAACTGTTCTTGTGTCTAGTTGTTCTGGTGTGCAGTGCTCTATAGAGTCATTTTGAGGGAAGGAGTTGAAACAGTTTATGTCCCGGATGTGAGGGGGGTCTGTAAATATTTTCACAGCCCTCTTTTTGACTCAGCAGTATACAAGTCCTCAATTGAAGGCCGGTGGGTAGTAATTGTTTTTTCTGCAGACCTAATTATCCTCTGAAGTCTGTGTCTGTCCTACTGGGTTGCAGAACCAAACCAGACAGTTATAGAGGTGCAGATGATAGACTCAATAATTCCTCTATAGAACTGTATCAGCAGCTCCTTGGGCAGTTTGAGCTTTCTGAGTTGGCGCAGAAAGACAATTCTTTGTTGTGCTTTTTTGATGACGTTTTTGATGTTAGGTGTCCATTTTAGGTCATGTGATATAGTAGAACCTAGAAATTTGAAGGCCTCTACTGTTGATACTGTGTTGTCTAGTATTGTAAGAGATGGTAGTATGAGAGGGTTTCTTCTAAAGTCTACCACCATTTCTACCATTTTGAGTGTGTTCAGTTCTAGATTGTTCCAGTTACCCCACAAGGCAAGTTGTATAACCTCCTGTCTGTATGCAGATTCGTCATTGTCTTGAATGAGACCAATCACAGTTGCGTCATCAGAAAACTTCACTATTTTAACAGATGGATCGTTTGAGATGCAAACATAGGAACTTTAACATTGCACATGGATCATTGAACCAAAATCTTTCTGCTCTCCTTTAGAGAAAAATGAGAAATGGGTTTGACAAGCAGGCAACTGGATTATACTAGAATAGTTTATGAGATCTATGAACAATTGAGCATATTTTTAAAAATGCACAGGAAAAAAATCCATAATAAATGCTGTGAGGATGCAAAAGAAATAGGAAATCTGTCAGTGTAGTAGCTGAATTATATTTTCCACTTGCAAAAAATATAAGGAACATTTGGGGGTTTAACTCTTGAATAACATCACAACAAGTAAGATAACCGTATACCATCAACACAGCAGGTAGATAAAACCCTAAAGGATCCAAAATCAAATGTAAACAAAATTCCAGAGGTTTCTATTATATCCCTCTCCAAGTTAATCAACTATGTCACAGAATGATTTAATATCAGTGAAAAAATATTTTGGGGAGGGGCATCTGTCAGAAATTTGGTGAGCAGTTGGACTAGATGACCTTCAAGGTCCCTTCCAACTCTGTTATTCTGTTCTTCACCTTAAAATTCCACAGTAACCCACATAGGCCTATTTCTCAAACCCCGTTGAATCAAGCCAATCATGAACCATCTCAGATCTCCTTACCAAGGAGTGGTTCTGGCAGCAGGTAACTAGAAAGTGGGTTTAAAGTAACTGAGTGCAAACATTTTTGGCCTCTAGATCAAGCAGCCATTACCAGTTTGGCCACAGAAAATAAAGCAGCAGGTTTCAGCAGTTCCCTTTTCCAACAACTATTCTGAATATGCAGGCAGTAATCCCAAATAACATTGAATTTATAGACGTAAGTGGGGATATAGGGGTTTCAAGAATTTAGGAATGAGATCTGATAATTTGTTTTTGTTTTTCATTTGTATGAGCTGCAAGTTCACAACATGACTAACCAGGGAATAAATTCAGGCTGTTTCAGGTTGGTACCATCCAATTCTAATCCTATAGGTGATTGATGTTTAGGTCTTTTTATGGCACATTAACCCTAGTCAGGATTCCAATTAAGTGTGTCATTTGAGCACAGCCATGTGAATTATGATGACACTAGGAAAAATAGGAGGAAATGGAAGCATCATTCTTCTTCATAATTCTACTAGCTTTCTCTTGGTCCCACCCAGATATAAAAACATAATCAAGCTGAACATATCCAGAATTACGTACTACAAATCACACAGAGACCAAATAGCAATGTGTAAATTTGATATCACACAAATGCTCCAATTATATATTTGAGTGTGGAGTCCTTGGCACTCTGAATTTAGTCATTTTCTTACAATATTTAGATGTTCTAGGTCTCAAGTCATAGTAATCCTAATGGAGATGCATTCTCTGCTGTTAGTCTTCAATCCTTGGAGACCTATGAACAATTAGTTGCTTAAGTTTGCAGACTTCTATGTAGTCTCTTTTCTTAAAGCTGTTTTAAATTGAAACTGATCACTCTATACCTTACTATGTTTTTTGCACTGTGAAACAAGACCATGAAAAAGATTGTCCTCAAGTCAATGGAATATTCTTGCAACCTTTCAGATTGCAAAATCACAAGTGGCAAACAATTAGGTATGCATTAAGGAACTTCTACATTGATTCTAGATTCTAAGCTGGGGGAACTAGATATGTCTAGCCTATCAAAGAGAAGGATCATGAGGGATGGGGCAAATTCTTCCAGTATTTGAGAACTGTTATAAAGAAGAAGGAATCAGTTTATTCTCTAGGGTACCAGAGAGCTGGACAACAAATAATGGGTGGAAGTTTTTTGAAGAGAGAAGTAAGAAGTAGAAGTAAGAATAGAAGTAAGATAAATTTTCTGACAGTGAGAACAATTAATCAGGGGAATAGCTTGTCCCCTGGGTTGTGGGTGCTCCATCAATGGAGTTTTTCAAAAATAGACTGGACTACAATTTGGCTGGGATGGTGTAAGACACCTACCTTGAGCAGTGGGTTGGATTAGAAAACCTTTAAGGTCCCTTCCAGCCCTATGAAAAATCTTGCATCCACCTATAAATATACATTCTATGAGAGATAAAGGATTTTTATAAAAAGAACTTGAATAACAAAGGACCAATAGGAAGGAAAGTGGTGACCAGGACAACAGCAGCTTTTTTTGTGACCTGTTACATATAAACCTAAGGAAATATTCACCACAAAATGCCTGTGGCCTCAGCCAATGAACTGTTCCTTGCAGAAATCTTATCCATAAGTATTGATCTGCACACTTCTGTAGGTTGAGTTTCAGTAAGTGCATCTTTGCAGGGTTTAGGTCAACTTGCCCCTAGCCATCTCACCCAGGCCAACTTACCATGGCACAACTCTCTGCAGGACAATTCAACATGGAATAACTCAGGAGAGGGACAAGTGAATTGTAGCAGGAGTCATCTTGCTTTAGGTTTGAATCTTCTCAAAAGATTAGAAGTCCTCAAGGTTGGGGTAAGCCAGAGCATGGTGTCCCTATTGACCAAGCCATGAAGCAGATGCTGCACTCCCAAGTAGTCCCTATGCAGATCCAGGTCAAGGGCATGATGCAACCGCAAGAGGAGGCCCCACGGCCACTGCTTCCTGGCATATCCACTGTGAGAGCTAGCCGCTCTGCTAACATCCAGGTACCAGCCCCATGCTTTGGCTTTACCAAAGAGGAAGCAATGGGGCTCTTCGGCAGCTTCATTTTAAAAGGGGTCACAGATTTTATTCAGCCAGAAAGAATTCCTAATCAGTCCAGTGGCATTTTCCCAACTAGTCAATGAAGGATTCCTTGGGGATTCCTGAGATCGGCCTGTTTGCTCCCATTCTGCCACAAGGAGCCAAACCCAGAAAAAAAAATGGGCTCACAGCAGTGGCTTTTGAAGTGAGCACCAGCTCCGATCACACTTTGCTCACACAAGCACAAAGCCGAAAGCACCAGCCTGAATATGGCGAGTGGGACTTCATCGAAACATTGCCAAGATACTCTCAATCTTACACGAGAAAAGACCCGAACATGCCAAGACCTGCATACCTGTACCCATGAAAATCTACGAAAGCATAACATTAACATTAGCATAACATTAATAACCAGCATTTTTTGTGGACAGTGCAATGACTGGATTAACATATTTTACACACAATGCTCACAGTAATAATACAGTTACATACAAAATTTTATCTTCCATCTTCTGACCTTAGTGTGCTCATTATAATTATAATATATTTTTACATATCAATATATATTCTACTGTTTTCCCAATTTATACTTATTTCTTTATTTTTCCCATTTGTTGGGATTCTTCTATATTTACCTCATTCTCTTTAAACAATACTATTCTCTCTTTGTGATTTTTTTACCACTTTCTCCAGATATATGAACACCAATAACATTTCTTCATCCAGGATACTTATTAATCTCTATTAAATCACTAATATTTTAATATTGTAGGTATCACTCAGTATTCCACCATATTTTCAATATCTCAATTTTCTATAAACACCAATAAAGCCAGTTATCAATGAGATTTAATCAGTTCCAAAATTATATCTCTAAATCCCCTGAATTTATAGTCCTTGAAAACTATGTTTTCCAATGTTTTTTACATCCTGTTAATCATAATAATACATTTAGATATACCTAGTCCTAATCTACCACCTCCCAATCTTAATATATTTATGGTTATAATAAGTTCTATTATATATCTATGTATGTGCTTCCCTTCCCCCAGTTTAAATTTTCCACTTATTTCTATTGGTTTTCAATATAGTTACTATATTGCAGGATATTATCTTTCTATCCATCATCTCTTAGTCATTTTAGAATTTCATCATTTATTTATTTTTTGGTGGTTCTTTTATGTTTCTCTTTTGGAATCCTATATGTCTTTCTAGCATTTTTGCACAGGTTAATTATTCTTTCTACCTTGCCCTTTATCTCTTTCTGCTGCATCTTTTGAATCCATAACCCTTCCATTATTTTTGAAAAATCATCCTTTTTTTCCTCTTTTCTGTTGTAGGTCTTGTCTATTTGATTTTTTGTATTTATTATTACTATCTTTTCAGTGCTTTTATCTGCTTTTAATTTATGTTTACTTTCTTGTAGTTTATTTTGCTTTGCCATCTCTGCCACTCCTTCTAAATTCCCAGCTGTCTTTTGTGTGTTATATTCAACTTTTCCCACAATTTGTCAAGAGCCTTCTACTTTCTTTATCTTTAAATATTCCCATCAACTTCTTATAATTCTTTGTCATCATTTCTAACATTCCTTCATTATCTCCTGCTGGATCATTTTGTAACCAATTAATATACCTCTGGTATCCCAGTATCCCAATATCTAGAAACTCCAAAAAACTGTAATTGTTAATAATGGAAATCTTGCATGATACCACTACACCAGCAACTTGTCCCTCTCTTGAGTTATCCCACATTGAATTGTCCCGCAGTGAGTTTTATCATGGCCAGTTAAACCTGGTGAGTTGCCCAGGGTGAGACAGCCGAGGCAAGTCAGCTGGAGTGAGTCAGCCATGGCAGAAGGCTGGGGCAAGTCGGCCATGGTGATTTGTCTTATTCTGATCTTTTGCTAGTTGCTGTACTTTGTCACTTCTCTTTTGTTCTGATCCTGGCTTTGGACTATCCAAAAATCTATTAGATGTTTTATATTCAATTAGGTTGCATGATTTGTCTGAAATGATGTAAGGTTTTTCTGCCTGAGCAGGGGGGTTGGACTAGAAGATCTCTCAAGGTCCCTTCCAATTCTGTTATTACGTTCTGTTATATATTTTGGTGTTTTCATATACCAAATGAAAAGCAGTTAAACCATTATGGAAATAGAGGTATTTTAAGGATGCATTAAGTCATTCTATCTATTAGCACAGTTGAGAAAGTCCAGAAATATTTCACAAGAAGAGTTCTCCACTCCTCTACTCATTGCAGAATACCTTATGCCACCAGACTTGAAATGCTAGACCTAGAAAACCTTGAATTACGCTATCTTCAGTCTGATCTAAGTATGATATATAAAATCATACATTGCAATGTCCTACCTGTCAATGAATACTTCAGCTTCAACCATAACAACACTAGAGCACACAATAGATACAAACTCAAGGTTAACCGCACCAAACTTGATTGCAGGAAAGATGACTTCAGCAACAGAATGGTCAAGGTCTGGAATACTCTACCTGACTCTGTGGTTTCTTCCCCAAACCCCAAAAACTTTAACCTTAGACTGTCTACTATTGACCTCACCCCTTTCCTAAGAGGTCTGCATAAGCGAACCAATGTGCCTACTATCCCTGCCCTATTGTTTCTTTTATTTTTCTTATATGTACCCATTTCATGTATTCATAATTATGTATATACTTATACCTATTATCTTGTAAGCGATTGACAAATCAAATAAATAAAAAATAAAAATAATCATGCTAATTGGAGCAGACCCATAACTGTTGACATTAATGGGGAAAATGGTCACAACTAAATTAAGTTTATTCATTTCACTGAGTCTGCTCTAAGCTCATGATTCATACTGACACAGTTATGGTACCCATGAAAAGATCCTAGATTGGAATGAACACACATGAATAAATCATGATGCACTTTGGTAGAAATGAAATAGTTGTTTAAAACTAGGTTCCGAATTGGCAGAAATGCCATATTCAATCAAAGTTCATGTTTTGTGTATTAGTTTCAGTGGCAAAGTCTATAGCAAAAGAACATCTATCAAATATTTACAAGCTCCAATAAAAAAAGATGAACAGTTAAAAAAAAAACAGAGAAAAAAGTAGAGTTTCATTAAATATTAATTAAAGTATCCTACTGGCTATATCAGGCAAGTGACAAAACAAATTGCATATTGCCCTTTTGGGAAGTTAGTGCAAAAGAGAGGGGGGGAGAGAGGGGGGGAGGGAGGGAGAGGGAGATTGCATTTTGCTCTCCACATCAAATAACTACAACCATTATTTAATTATAATTTAGCCAGCTGTTAATTCACTCATTCAGTTATACACTCTAGATTATTACAAGGACAAAGATAAACATTTTGTCTGGGGACATTTTTTTTCCTGAAACATGTGCCACCTTTGTGACTCTAGCAGTTTGGATGTGGGACTTGCTCTGGGAAATTCTAATCCAACTAGGTACAAGATAAGCAACATTACCAAACTGATAATCCCTTGGATCACTGAGTGCATGCTATAAGCCATACTCTTCAAATGTTACAGGTGCCAGGACTCCCACCCCCCCAAAAAAAAAACCCTAGCTCAATTAAAATCAGTTTCAAATATGATACAGTAATACAGTACAGCTTATGTATTCAATCATGTCCCCTTTATGGCAAATAAAAAAATAGGATTTTGCCATTTTTGAGGGATAGAGGAATCACACATAAGGCTTTGGCTGGCCCACCCTGATTTTGCATGCATGCCATAGACTTAAAAGACAGATCTTTATCTTGGGGCTTAATCTAAGTCAGTAAAAAAAAAAGAATAATATTCTATTCTGTAGGAGAGGAGAGGAGGGGAGAGGAGAGGAGAGGAGAAAGGGGAGGAAAGGGAATACCCTATTGAGTATTTAATTATACTTAGCTTGAGTCTAAAAAAATCTGACACGAATTTTCTAGGAGACAAGACCATCTAGTTATGAGAGGGGTTTTATTAGAAGTATCAACTACCTAAATATTATCAAATGTGTTGTGTTATTAAAAATCAAGATTACAAATGCCTTTAAGCTTTGTAAAAGCTGTGGCTAGATATTCACAGTGACATCTCATCTCATAGATTGAACTTCTGAAGGTGTGCTGTGTAAAGACTTTGCTGTAGAAAATAATTGTCGCAGATTGACTAAATCACTCTTTCATTAAACATGTATCTAATGAACAATTCTGAAAAATGAGACCAAATTTCATGGTCCAACTGATTACTCATAAAGAAAATATCAGTATTATTTAACATATATGACACATTCCCCTGAACATTAAGATATATTTTAATAATGTTAACTAGCTATGAAATGAAATTCTTATATAAGTGAAAAATGCACTGATTTCTCCCCTATTTATTTCTCCTGTATTTATCTTTCAATGGTCAAGAAAACCATCAGGATTTGAGTTTTAGATTATTATACTGTGGAGGGGGAAAACACTAAAATGAGGGAGGGAGGGAGCTTCTGCAAGCATTTAGGAGTAACATTAGATACCGTTATATCATGCTTAATTAGCTTTATGGTAAATAATAGAAAATACTTCATCTGAGGATGTAGAGGAAAATCAGTTGCTACATAAAAATATATAATGAAATCAAGAAGCAATCAGATACATTACGGATTTCTGGAAGAAGTTTATGGCTTTCCAAATTACTGTTTTCATGTTCAAATCAGTTCTCCCTTTTCAGGAGTGTAAGAGAGTCAGAGAAGGAGATGTAACTCAATAAGCCCCACAGACAAGAACTCATGTTCACTTGTGTTGCGGGACACTGTTGATCAATAGTCCTTAGGGTTGCTGGTCAACCTGATACAGCTGCATGATAGCCCCAGAGCTAGAGTAATTCCCTCCTTGACACCAATGAAAAAATATCATATCATATATATCATATCATATAGAATAGCATGTATTTTTTTTTAAGAAAAAAAGCTTTTAAAATGTTTTAAAGGGGGGCAAAAAATTAATTATCTCATTTTTATCTTGCCAGCAAGATGCCAAGGATATTTATTTGCCTATGAATTTTCATAGAGTGTTAGGAACAGCCTGTTAATTTAGCCCAGATCCAAGTTAGTCACATTGTCCAATGAAATATTTATGCCCATTTCCGTGAATTCTTCAACAATTTAACCTACCTGACACAATTCCCAAGTTGCAATAAGGTGACACCCTTTGTTCAAAAGCAAAAAAAAAATAGGCTGAGATAATAAATTATCTGGTATAAAATTTGTTTTAGATAAACTCTTATCCAACTTATTGATTTTATCACAGCTGCTATTCATACAGAAATCTTTTTGAAGGAATTAAACATTGATCAATCTGCACAATAGCTTTGAATATGGTTTTTCTGTATGCTGAACTGAATTTTGCTTATCAGTAAAAGATACATAAAATGACATTGTTTTGCAAAACACCTCTTAAGGAGAAAAGAGAAAGGATACATGAAGCAATTTAGTACAGAGAGATCTAATTGAGTTGAAATGCATAAAATGAAGATTTATACAGGTGTGTGCTTACAGAGTTACTTTGAATTTTTATGTCACAAAAACAGACTGCTGGTTGCATTTTGGGTTTAAAATGTTTTATGTGCTTAAAATAATTGCAACTATCGGCATTGGAAGTCCCCTGTGGAAGATTAGTTATTGTGCCATTCCAGGCCATCAAACAACTTTTATGCAACAAAATTAGCCCAAACTGTACTGTAATGTAGCTTACAGTCACAAAGAACTATCAAATATTCTCAGTTGAACATTTTAAATGCAAAAGATGTGCCCAAATTATTCTTCCAACCCCTGCCTTAGAGCTTGTAAATGTCAAGGGAAGAGTGTGTGCAACTGCTATTATGGATACTGCTATTGTCTGTATATCATCCTCTGCAAAAATATCCCCTCCATTTCAATAAACAGTAACGCCTTCCAGTCAGACACAAAATTGATTTTATAGACAAATCCATGCAGGTTTCTCGCAAAAAAATGGTTACAGTCCCTGAATTTCCTGTGTTCTCCATCCAAGGAGTTACCAGGTCAGATCCTGCTTAGTTTATCAAGATTAAAGATAGGTATATACTGCCACCTAGCATGGCTTCAGTTCCTCTATACTTCTGTTTACTTGCTAATTATGTTGCCCCTTTTTCATATAAAAGAGCCAAGGGAGGATTTTAAGAAGACTGAGAAGAGATCTGTTGAACTTTTGGATCTACTTCTGTGCAACCAGAAAATTCAATTACAACATTTCAAAATTGTTTATCTTTGTATATGATGTTAATATTTCATTTACTATAATCAGCAAAAGATATCTCTTCAGGCATTAAACATGAAGCAATAAATTAAGCAAAGTTGATCTACCAATATAACGCATTATATTGTCTAATTGTCTAGCGTCATGAAAATAAGCCATATAAAAACATACGATTAAACTTAAGTAAAGCATGCTGTAATTTCAATAGAAGAAGAAAAAATCAAATGTAACCAAACTTAGGCATAATGATTGGCAGTTCAGCAAACACTCTGAATCCATGTGGTTTTAGAAATTAGTTCAGTTCAGGAACTCCCTTGGGGTAAGGGGCAAGGTCAAAAAATCAAGAGGGCAGCTGCAACTGTGCCACCTTGACATTTTGACACCATCCTGTGTGTACAACTCTGGATCAATCCAATAAATTAATAAGTTGGTACCAGTTCTGTATTTTGCCCTAATTTGGTTGGTTTATTCCAGTTTATCTTTGTATATGAACTATGGTTGCTTTATTAAAATTATAATATGACTGGATATGTCTATATAATTAAATCAATATTTGGGTGATTATTGCATTTAACTTAAGTTTCAGTTCTCCTTCTTAACTGTTTATTTAAATAAGCCCACTAGTTCCTGCTAATGTTCTATTATTCTGTAGAATCATTATTTTGTTTCTAGAACAATTTCAATTTCCAAATTTCAGCCAAGCCATTGGCCAGTAGGGATGGCAGCACCACTAATGCAATACAGCTTATCAGACAAAATAGGAATTAACATAGGAGCACTGCTGTTTTGTGTAAAATATATTTTTATCCACTGAACAACTGTAAAAATACATTGAAAATAGATATATTAAAATGGAAACTTGTGGGAAATCTTGAGTAGATGAAGTGCTGACTTGTTATCTTTTCATGAAGCCTAGGCTGATCTAACTCCCCAAAGACACCGTGTTAAAATAGGGCATTTACAGAAACAGAAACATTTACATTTACAGAAACATACCCTTCTTTATCAATGTTAGAATTTGTCTTGAATAGATAATATGATAGAAATAGTAACAATGATGTAGCTCAGTTTCTACAACCTGACTAATTGAATCAGCTGCTTCAATGGACAGTTACTCATCCTTCCACAAAAGCAGCAGATAATCAGGATGTGGTCATTTCAAAGTCTTTCCATCCACTACAAAGGAGGCTGAATGGTGTTAGTTGTTTCTGGCCCAGGGCATCTCAACACATGCAAATTTAAATTAAATTTGAATTAAATCTCTCTATTGTCATTACTAACTGATGAGAACACACTAGCTGGTGGGGGCATCATAGCACATTAACTACCCTAAACATTAAGAATGTTACATGAATAGGACTGGTGGGTTGCATCGTCTGTCTTCATAAAATCCATAACATTGAAGAGATACAGTAAGAAGGATAGGTAAACCTACCTACTACTAATTGCACATTATTACTTAATTGACTGTAAAGAATAGTTATTTCCATGAAAGGTTATTTCCATGAAAGGTTATTTCCATGAAAAAAAAATGTTGAGCATAAAATCAGTATCAACCTCAGCAGCAGGAGGAGGAGGAGGAGGAGGAGGACTTTATCCCGCCTTTTTAATAAATAACTCAAGGTGCTAAGCATACTTTGCCTTCTATTTTCTCCTTGTGAGCTGAGGAAAAAATGGCTGGCCCAAAGTCACCTAGCCAGCTTCCATACCTAACAGAAGCCTAGAACTAGTTTCCTGGTTTCTAGGCCCACACCTTCACTGCTACACCAAACACATTGAAACAGGCTTTCATAAGAAAATATTTCCATATCTTCTTTCATTCCCACCATAAAGGCTCAGCTTCTCAGAGACAATATTACAATTCATATCTCTACCTTCTTCTTTCCTAAGACAACTAATGTAAAGAACTTTTCAGTCATGAGTATCATTGGTTCAGTGCTCCCATATGGCATCAAATATAGGCTTACCATATCGAAATGTATTTGTGAAAACAGGATTAATTTAGCATGCCAGGTTTGTATTAATTAGACAAAATCTTTCTTTAATTGAAAAAAAGTTCCCAGAACATATTGTGTCATGTCATGGGCAGAGGTGTAATATTCAGCAGCTCAACATATAATGCAGGAGTCACAGGTTCATTCTCTAGAAGAGTGTTTCTCAATCTCAGCAACTTTAAGATATGTGGACTTCAACTCCCAGAATTCCCAGAGTTCAATTCCTAGAATTTCCCAACTAGACTGAAAAACACTGCTTTAGAATAGGGCTGTCACACTCATGGGCCACGGGCTGCATGCGTCACACACTTGCCATGCCCATGCCCGGTTTAACGAAGGGGGGAAAGTCGCAATACATCACGTGACATGAATTTGACAACCCTGTTCTAGAGCATCTAGTTTTTTTAAAAAAAACTCAGTCTCTCTCTCCCTCCCTCCCTCCCTCCCTCCCTCTCTCTCCCCTCCCCCGGTATGCCTAAATTGCTGTTAGATTCCAGGCATGGAGGTAATCCAGATCAGGATGTGCCATAGATAGAAAATTGCCAAGCCACAAAAAAGATGTCCTCCAGAGAATAAATACTCAAGCCCAGCCAAAACAAATGCAACAAAGAGCATCTATTTAAGAATCTTAGTATCAGATAACATTCCACAATCCTAGAAATATTGCTTGATTATCTCTCTAGCCTTCACTAATATTTTTTTCTTTTTCTAGCTTCTTTGATCAAATCTTTGGAAAGGTATCTGTGCACTGATATAATTATGCAAATGCAGCATGTATTAATTCTTTTTAAAAACCATGCCACTGAAGAAGTGGGAAACATGCCAAAGATGATTTCAGATCAGCGAGAAATTAAAAGTTAAATGAAACGGAACAAGGCTGCTGGTACAGATACAGATGGAGAGCTGTAAATAGCCTTTTCAGACTCAACCATATATTCAAATGCTCAGCCTTGATTTTTCAATATATTTTCATAAAGTTTGAACCATTTAACTTGCTTGCAGAACTAAACTGAAAGAGTGTATCAGTCTTGTAGTAGGTAGCAGAAAAACAGTTTTCTGAAATCTGCCAGATTATTGCAGTTCTTTAAGTTTCTGAATAACTACAGCATTGTATGAATACCTGTAGCATGGAATATGATACTGTAAAATGATTTGGCTTAACCTCCACTGTATATTTTTATAGACTACCTGAATATTTTCATATGTTATTCATTAGCTGCGCTCAGCAATCCAGGCATGAAAAACAATAATTTGGATTGCTGTTTTCACAGGAAAGGAGAGCTATCGATCAAGCAGTAGGCACATTCAGACTGAAGCATCTTTTATTCTGGTGTTTATATACTAGCCTGGAAATTCTCTGGTGGGTTTTTCAGGTGTCAGGTGTGTGGCATATTCTGACATGTTAATGGAATGATCTGAGAAGGGGAAGAAACATTATACCACAGTGACTAGATAACCACACTGCTTTTCAGAGCACAAATCATATATTGTAAGTATAGATTGCTCCAAGAATTTCCCCTTTTCCAGCTAGAGTACCTCCCACTGAGCTTCACATCAAAGAGCATTATATTAACCTGGTATTCTTTAAAGTGACTTCTCCAGCTACTAAAGAAAACTGGTTCTATAAAATCTAATGTTACTGAAACAGAGACAATTAAGGTAGGGCTCCCAGATCTGAGCTACAAATCACTAGCCCACTATTAAATGACAGCAAAGATTCAACAAGAAGAGACAAAAAGGAGTTAGAATCTGACAGCAAAGAGCAAAAAATTTGAATCTGACAGCAAACTCTGTGACAGTAAAGAGTTAGAATTTCCTGTATCATTATGCTGTCTTCTAATGGCCATTCAGATTTTTGCAGCATAAACATCTAAGGAGAAGTTCAATTGCTTCTTTTGCTACAAAGCACTGTCTCTCTCTCTCAAGAAAGCATCCTGAGAAACTCTGTTGCATAGTATTTTACTTAAGTTCCAGTTGCATTGCATGCATAGCTATTTCTTGCCACTACTATGGACAAGGCCAACACTAATAGTGTAGGACAATGATAAGTAGTGCTTCATCCCCCAATCCCCCCAAAAATCACTGAGTAAATTGGTCCATCACAATATTCCAGCATTACTAGGAGACTAAATGGGCATTATACATCACAGAGTTCAGCAACATCAAAAAGTTGCTTTATAGGATCTCCATAGCTGTAGTCTAAGAAGAAATGTCACCCCTTCTTAGACAAAATCAAACCATTTCTATTTATTTTGTCAGGCATTTATAAATCCCTATGGGAAAATGGCAACTGAAGCAATGTATAATGTCATTCAACACATGTATGCCAATTAAAAGTCTATTAGAGATAAGTTGTATCTAGCTACTGTTATAATGGTACTTCATGGATGCTCATACATGGCAGTGGATAACCTAGTTTTTTGGTGCAAATAAATAATATCTCCAATTAAACGATACTGTTTTAATGGCAGTATGAAATGATTTACAAGGATCATGAAGGCTATTTGTATTATGGGGACAATATTCAAGCCAGAATTTCTATCTATAGGAAGAAACGACACATTTTGCCTCGGTTTTGATTTGGAGACTTTGAACATTTTATCATACAAGATGTACCATAAATTGTGAGGCTTTGTTCCTGCTGTTCCACACATAGATTTTATTGAAATTAACAAACTAACCTTCATATCAAAATTCCAAATGTTACAAATGTGGTTCTCAGCATGAGAAGACTGAAACAAAGAACTGTATAGAAAATACTTAACTCACAGAAAGTACCAATGCATTTGAAGTAAAAATAAATGCCTGTCTATTTTATACTTCTGTCAGTGAGGATATCAATACTGTGGTGATATTTATTAGTCACTCTCAGAACTTCTGTCACACATGCCAGATAATTTACACAGACATCATTTCCTTGTAAAAAAAAATTGCATGCATCCCCCACAAACATCACTGTGTATATAGTGAATGCATGTACATTAATGTTTCAGTATTTGAACGCATCACAGATTTCTACAAATTTGCTTTTGTGTGATATATGCAGTAGCAGCAACACAAGGTATATGGAAATAAACCATCAAATGTTCACATTTTGGGTAGAATCACCCCAGAGTCCACTACAATCCTTCAGTAATAAGCTTCTCTCACATCAAATATGGAATAAATGCTAGAAATCCTATTTTTTGGACCACATTGTAGCCTACAGACTGCAATTTCTTTGCATGTTTTTTATTTCCTCTCAGAAATAACACTTGCCAATAATGTGATTTAAATCTATTAATCTCAAATAGCCTGATTTCCTATGCTGATAGTACAAATAGATGGAACTACTACCTCATTTATGTGGCTGCAAATTGTGAGTTGTTTCAAGGTTTGTTTTTCCTCCTTTAGATCAATACCATTTTCTCCAGGTGCACTAATCCTTGAGAGAGCTAGGATAGACTTATCACTGCAGAATATTCCAGTTTGTTTACATTGTTAGTTTCATCTCCATCACTACCAAAGCATTCCTTTGGCTAAACTTTATTATAAAACCTGTTTGGTTCCATCAGAATCAGGGGAGGGGGGGGGAAAGGACCAATCATTCTAAGACTTTTTTTAGTATCAAATTAATTCTCCCATATGCTTATGATTCCTTGACACCTAATTCTATAGACATTGGCAATTGGAAAGAATATTCATATGATTATAAGCCCATAAAAGCCAGTTATTATCATTGAATATGACATACAGTATAGTCCCGCTGATCTGTTGATCAACATCTTATTGATCTGGCCTGTTGAGCCTATTGCTAATATTTGTTATGAAAATTCAAGGACTCAAGAGAATTTGTTATCAGTTGAGACTGGTAATCAATTACCTCGCAATATCAGTTTTTAAAGTGAAGTGCTCCACTGAAATCAGATGGTTAGCAAGACTTTGGCTTAAAGTTCCATGTCTTTGAAGAAAATTAGGATATTTCTTGAATGGTAGCACAGATCGCAACCTCATTTGCTTAGCTCTATGCAGTATTCCTCCCAGCCTTCTGCCACTATTTCCTCATGCGCCCCTGTTTAATTGAAAATTAAAAGCTCTGAAAATTCAGCAGTCATGATGGACACATCACAGGAAATCAGAGCAAGGATGACAGGCAGAGAAGCAAGAAGAGGAGTGGAATTGTTCTGGCAATGAACATGTGCTACTAAAACAAACCCATCCAATGCATCTTAGTGTCAGAAGAGGGAGCAAGAAAGAAGGTGAAAGTCAGCCTTTATTTCTGTTCTTGCCAAATGCAGGGAAGTCTTGAAATAATTTTTTGATAGCCTCTTGCTAACTAGAGCAGCACAATGGCAGTGACACCCACCTTGCAAAGAACCACCATGAAATCTCAAGTGCCCAAGTTTGTTTGTTCGTTTGTTTTTAATTAAGGATGAATCCCTCTCCCTCTCTCTCTCTCTCCCCCCACCCTTACACAAACCCACATATACACAGAGAGTGGGAGGAGAGGGAGTTCTGGTTAACAACATGTTGAATATCTGGCACTCTCTTTCCAGGCTTCAGTGCTGGCAAATTTCCTGTAGAAAATATATCAAGAGAATAGTTTCTTGTCTGACTATGATGTGTAATGATTGCGGATGCAGAGACATATATTTCAGAGAGAAAGCTTTCTTATTGCTATAAGCTAATCATAGGCATCATTGAGCATGCTCAAGTGACCAGCAAAAATTGTCCAGGTAGAACAAAGTATAGGCATTTATAAACAGTGGTTCATTTTTCCCCAGCAGCTTTCTTTTTCATAAAATGTTGAAAGGAGGGACTAAAACAATGTTTGGGTTATTCAGAAACATATCACAAAGCTTTGCAACATTCAGGCACCCACTTACAGTGGTTCTAAGCTTCTGGCAGTGGAAGAGGGCCTGAAAATTACCCTCTGGTTGCCTTTCAGCATATCACTGAGCAGAAACCAGCCAAAGAATACTATACACAAATTACCTGTAAATATGCAAGAATGTAGGCAGATATGTATATGTATAGACATTTATAGCATACCCACTTTGCACAAAGTTGTATCATATTAAAATTATGTTATACCTCTACCATTTCAGGATAGTGACTTTGCTTCTGTACTTATTCTTCTTTTCTAGAGTCATCGCAGAGGGAGGCATCTTGCGAAATTAGCAAGATAGTAGATGGAGCCATGCAATGGAAGCTTCTTTTATATCTGTGTTGATGATTCATGCACGTTCAAATGATTTGGCTTTTGGCTATGTTGGCTGGCAACATAGCACTTTGTCTGCCATCCTGCCGATTTTGACACATACACACATGGTACCACCTGAAAATGCTGCTGAGCTTTTCTATTCATCTTCTAATGTTGATGAGGCTGATCCTATCAGAAATGGAAATATGGTCTGGAGTGACCAGGTGGCCAGTATAGAATGATAGGAGGAGGTGATCAAAGAGCTTATATTCCAGGCTCTGCTGAGACAGGAAAATAGTATCTTCAGCTTTTCCTTTAAAAAATCTAATGAACATACCATATTCTTAGATGGTTCCATTGCAGGTTATCTTTTACTTTTGCTATTTGGCATGTAGATTTTAAATTTTATAGACTCTTTTCATTTTTAATAATGACTTTATATTTTTATAAATATTTAATATCATGTTTTATATATTTGTTGTTTTTATTGATTGCTGCATGCTGCCCAGACTCATTCCTGTAAGGTATGCAGTGATGTGAATGTGATAAATAAATATTCTAAATGCTTTATTCCATTGTTAAACTTCAGTGTTTATGCAAAATCAAGTTTCTTGTATACAAAATGCAATCATTTAAGGTTTTGCACTCTGCAGCAATAGATTTTGCATTTCAAATATTTAAAGATATCTATCACATCACCTCCTAGTTGTCTTTGTTTACATCTGCATCCTTCTTTATTTGTTTATTAGAAATGCTGGCCACCTTTCATAAAGTCTTCCTGGGCAACTTTCAGTATGCTACAATCCACAAGATCTAATTTTTTTTCATTGGACTTGTTCTAAGGCTGGTAAGAGTTCTGTAACCAATAATTTGCCTCCTCTGAGTCTTTCAGAGATCCGTTGAACATCTCTGATGAAATATGCACATTATGTGCATTGAAAGGTGGAACTGAAACTTTAAGCTATCTGTGAAGATGCTGAAGTCTTTAAAAAGCAAAATAATCTTGATGTATTTTTCTTCTGTAACAACCCATACTCCGACTGTTACCAGTAGCTATCTGTAATGCTAACACAGTTTAATGAATATCTACAGGGCTGCTTTCTATTGCAAGACATCAAAACTTCCTTCTGGGAAGCAGCATTTAGGTTATATGCACTCCATTTAATGTAACAGTAGAACTGATTAAATAATACATGCTCAGATAGACCTTTTGAATTTAAGTGAGGTAGAAATTATGGCACATGTGAATGTCCCTACAACATGAGGCTCGTTATCCATCAACTATGCAGAAAATGACCCACTCTGCTATTTCTTTCAGCTCTAGCTTGTGCAAGCTTCTTTTAGCTCAATGCCAAAGATGAGTCAAGACCAGCAGGAGTTTATATTTGAAATTCACGGTTACCAAAAGTTTGTAGTAATTTTACTAAATTACCGATAGCTTTTTGCTTGTGGGCTAAAATGGGCACAACTTATTACAAAACAAATAAACAAATTATCACGAAAAAATTAATTCAGAGAGAACAACGCTGCTCCAGGAAAATACCACCATATTTTTGACTGACTCGGGTGCAGTAGCAAAGCTTTGGTCTCCTGTCCTAAGAAACCTTTTAAAAGCAGCAGCACTTTTAAAAGGCACGATTCAGTTTTTCACATGATGCCCTTAATCTTAAAACGCCATCAAGTGGAGAGTTTTGGTTTCCTTCTCTAACACCAATTCATAATCAATGTATGTCATGCCAACTGATCCATTACAGACAGTGGTTACTTACTTCCTGCAGAGAAAACAACAGACCTTTAGACTTGCATAGCAGATACGGATAGTGACAAATAGAAGTTAATCATACTTTCTTCTGGATTAACAACAAAGAGATCTAGAAAAATCTACCCCTCAAAATTGCTTCTGGGACTAAATAGGTATCTAATTTAGACAGCTCTGCTCATCGACTAACAGTAATTCTTTGCTTAAATGGTATCCTTCACCTTAACATATCACTGCCTGCTGTGAAAAGTATCCAAATTCATTTTCTTTCCATAAAAATTAAATAATTCCATGCTGTGCTTGCTGGACAAAAGTTAAATAGATGATTTTGCTATTTAGTCACTGAAGCAAAACGGCTAAAGGTTTATCATAGCCTAGAGGTGTTTAAGAGCATTATCTTTGAGGCAACAAAATATCAGAACCATTATTTTCAATTCCAAATACAGTACATAGTAAAAGTGATGGAAGTGGGGGAAATGTAGTTTGAGGGCAAATTAGCATAAAGTACCAAGGGAAAAGCCAGCCACAGTGCTGGGGGGGGGGGGAACTGGGGTAGCAAATGCAAATTATTAATGCAATTAACTTAGAAGAGATGTAGGGAGAACAGTTGAAATGGCTCACCACCATACTGTATTACCATCTCAAAGTACTATCACATCCAAACACTGTCTGAATCTTATCCTCTTCCTATTCCCTCTCTCTTCCTCCAACGTTTTTTAACATGCATTTCCCAAACAGTGAAAAGCAGCCTTCTCCATTATGCTGGTTTCATTTATTTATTTGCTTGGAAAGCAGTTTTGTTTAAGTGTCTTCCTGCTGCAGCCCAAATGGAGGCAGACTTTCTTCTCCTTGGACCCTTTTAAAGCACCAGGGTTTGAGAAAAATAATTCTATTTAAAAACAACAATTCAATGTATATGTATTGTTTTTTTAAAAAATACTGAATGGGCAAAAATGCAACATTGCTTTCTTATTTGATGGCATAAAGCTTCCTTTTCTGCAGCACTCCTTCGGTCTGCCCATCTCTCTTTAAGTATTATTAGATTGACCGCCTTATAAAGGGGATATTTTCCCACCTCTCCTTTCCACTCAACCCTGCAATCTCAGTGATTCAGTGCAAGTGATTACCGGGGACCCCTGTGCTCATATTTCATTGCCTGACCAATCCCACTGGCAGTGCTGATATGTTCATTAGCATATCTGCAAACATCAAAGCCCTCAAACAAACCAAAGTTCTTCACATGGGGTGAGTCCTCCTGTCACTAAAGTCGGGAAGAAAGGGGTGGGGGGGTGAGGGGAAACACAACAACAGCTCATTACAAAGATGCACAAATGCAGAACTGCACACCCCTTGCTAGCTGCAAGCCTAGTGAGCTGGTATTTTCTCAAAGAGTGGAGCATTACTAATCCTACAATACAAGAAAATTGCCAGCAGTTCATATTTAAAGGAGACAGACAGACAGACAGGTACACAGACAGACAGGTACACAGACAGACAGACAGACACATATACTTCTGGGATAAGAAAGCGAATTCTCAGGCAACCTCAAGGGATTTATCCATTCACTAATACAAAGGGAAATTGAAGAACTCACCCTTAAGAATTAGGCGAAGCTCTGCAAAATTCTCTCCTCCTGGTGTTCCTCTTTAAAAAAAAAAAATCCACATTACCCCAGTTCACAAAAGCTTCACTTTTCGGAGCAGCTTGGCAAGAAGCCGTTTGCAGTTCTTGTGCTGCTCAATTCCTTAAGGTTTCGTGTTCTTTAAAACTCCCTCTCCTTTTCTTTCAGTCTGAAAACCAAAAGGCTCACTTTCGTTTGTTCCTTCTGTCCAAAATCAGGACGGGCATGGGTCTTGCATACTTTAAGAAGCAGTTCGTGGGGGCGGTTATACACGCAGGTATATAATGTTTCATTCATTCACCTGAACGTAGCAGAATGCCCGTCCTTCTGTGTGGAATTCAGCGAGCTTTTCCTGTGGCTGTTGCAGGTCTCCTGATTTCCTCTTACACCACTTGATAATGAATGGGTATTGTTGAGGGCTTGATTTCCTGAACCCCCCGAAATACGCACACACCCTCAACATACAGCACACGCAAGCTTCTCTCCGCCCCCACCCTCTCCACGAAGTGCCTCGCTAAGGCAAGCCCCGAGGAGCTGTCCTCGGCTTATGGTTCTGAAAGAATCTTCTGTTCTAGAGCCAGTCGCTAAGAAGCTGGGAGTGTGTGTGTGTGTGTGTGTGTGTGTGTGTGTGTGTGTGTGTCTTATCCTCTATGAATCCCGCTGAAGAAAATCTGTATTCCGAAGCCAGCAATGCTGAGGCAGGGTTTGTTTGCCGCTATACACCTTCAAGATCCAGTTGCCTTTTCCAGTTTCAAGGAAATCCTAGAATTTAACACATAAAGTAGCAGAACTCTTGCCAGCAGGGATTGAATTTGTAGTGTCAGATGAATCTCAATCCTCCTTGTCTCTCATGGGTGAAAGCCTTCAAACGGTTCCTCCTCTCAGCATTCAGGGATAGCAGCGAAAGGAGATTGGTCCTGGATGAAACGATAGGCACTGGGAGAAAATGAATGATGGGGCGGGAAGGAGGGGATCGACCATCACACAAAATTAAATTCAGTCTGATAACATCTGCTGAACAGCATTCACAGCAGCCAAAAAGGAGGGAGGCATGTAAGTTTTGCAGTTGGATCTGCGGCTTTGATTTCTGCCAGCCTTTTAAAGAACTAGTACACCTTGATATTACAGCAAGTGAAGCCCTACAAGAGCTTTTTTGAAGTCATGTCATTCCACATAGTTATTTTTCTAGTCCACAGATTAGAAAGTTTGTGTGTGTGAGCACGCAACTCTGTATGATAAGAGATTTAGTCCATGGAGGCATATATAATAATGAATGTGTTAGTCTAAGATACCACAAGGTTCTTTGTTACCTGCATTGGAATGCCATTTTTAAAAGGACACACACAGCCTTTCAGTACTCAAGACTCTCCTCATTTAAATTGCAAAACTTAAATGTATAAAATAAGCATTATGAATGAGTTACATGAAGGCATGGTCGCTGTTTTTAGGAGCACAGATGATATTACAAATGTAGAACTATTCTGTTAGATTCAGTGATGTAAACACAGACTACAAAGTTTTTGAGGGTTTTATTATGATAATAATGATGCAACCTTTAACTCTCTTTAACTTTACCCATTTAGAAATGTACAGTATGGTCAATTGCTGAGGCTCATTAAAAATATTAATCCTGGAGTCTGTTTAGGATTTAGAGATTATGGAACATGACCACACTAAAAACTATTTCCATAGTTTTATTTTACCAATTATAAAATAAAGCTATATACGTAAACTTTCCCATCCTGTTTACCAAGTGCCAATTGAAACTACCAGAGTTGCAACCTAATATTTCTGTACGGGATCAGGTTGAAGAAAGCTAAGGGAAAAAATACACTGTTCTTTCACAAAGGCAACTTTGTTGTTCCTTCTGAAATACACACACACACACACACACACACATGCGCGCACACACACACACACACACACACACACGGAAAAAGAGCTTCAGCGACCCATATATCCCTGTTTGTCCACAATACTATCTTACCTTATTGTAATTATAAGATTGTAAACCTCAGACTTTTATCATCAAAATTTTTGTATTTCACTACATATACCAAGAAGTTCACAGCAGAACTCTGCTGTGCATTACGTAGTCAAAGCTAAACACAACAGCAGGGTCAACAGAGCTCTCAGTTGTAACACATGTATCTTATGGTAATGAGAAAATTCACTGGCAGGCCCCAGTGGCTGTAAAATAGTCACTCTGACCTATTAATTAATCCAAAAGAGGACCCTTTAGAAATCATCATTGACAGCATTAACTACTCTAATCTATCAACATAATGACTGATACATAAATTGGTCATGAAAACCTATCTACAGCATGTTCAACGCTGTCACCTGATCAAGGGTGAGAGGCAGTTAGCAACAACTGCAGTGTGCATTTTGCACAGTATAAAAAAACAAGCAGCTTCCGTTTTGTTTTATCTTCAAAGGCAACTGAATATTTGAACACGGTAATTCTAAATGACATTGGTAAGACATGTCAAGCGAAGGCCATTCTGACTTGGGGAGCAACGCATTTATCTCTCAAATCAATAGCAGAACATTGCTTGAGGAAACTGAGCTGCATCTACCAGACATGGAACAAGAGAGAAACATACGTCCAACAAGATATCAGGAGCTATTGAAAAGCAATTAGAAGACAAGGAGGAAGAAACAGGGCTGATTCCCAATCATTGTTAAATGATTATTAGCCTATAGAACAAAACCGTTTCTGCTCTTAAGAAGCCTGGAGTAATCACATTCCTTCTCCACTGACTCCTGGCCGACACAGGCCATATATTAATGGCATTGTGTCCCTACTAGATTTCTCTCATCTGTTTGTATTATAGCTTTCCTGTAATGCAAAATATGATACATCATCAAGATTGGTTATTTCAAGCCGTGATTGAAAGATGAGGAATTCCCTGGAAATTAACAACTAGCTGTTTGCAGGGAATAGAAACAGATGTATGAGGTACATTTTGCATCATCAATATTATTAGTGTACTTGTCTGTGTCAGATATGGCTCAAGCTATTTTGCTGCTTTAGATGAAAAATATTTTCCCACCCCCATATTCTGTTTTATGTAGTAGGGAGAGGAAAAATTATGTTTCCTCTTCAGTGATTTTTTTGATTGTTGCAATCCTTTCATGGTTCTATGGAAGCAAATGGAGCCAATGGAGAGGACTATCAGCCTTTTACCTATTATCAGGATGGTAACGGGAAAGTAGGAAATGAGGCACAATTGAAGTACCTTTATCAACATGGATGTCTTAAAATGTTCCTCAGTCTGATGCCCTCTAGATGCATTAGAATGCATACTGTTTTGGACAATTAAAAATATATAGGAGACATCAAGTTATAGAATGATGATTGGAATTTGTTACCACCACCCTCCAAGAGCTGAAACAGGGATAGTTCTTCCTTCCAGAAGATTTTGAAATGAGTTTAAAGCCTCTGGGATCAATCATGCTAAGCAGCTTGTCATACAAACTCTAGTCAGGAATATGCGTGTGACTATAAATCTATTTCATTTCAATGGCACATGTTGTTTCCATCAAATCAATTTTTAAGAACTACCGAAACCTTCACAACTGAGTGATTTTCTTTCTTCGATACATGGTAATATAGATGCATTTTTATATTCTGCTTATGTAGATGCTTTTTGTATTCAAGCGTTCCAAGATTTGTTTCTGTACAACTCCTCCTAATGTGTACTTTACTGAAGTATATCTACTCTGAATTACCTTTTTTTCATATGCAACGTTCTCATATATAGCCCGATGTTGTGTACAACTTTCATATCTAGATATTCCGTGCTGTTTTGTATTTTACCTTCACAAAGAAATATTGTATTTTATATATATATTTTTTTTAAAACAAAAAACAAAAAACATGTATTTCGTAAATATTTTTTCCAGCAAAGGAGGAATGCCAGCAGACTCTACGCACTGCTGATCTCCCCACTGTGATGATTAACACTCTCTGTATGAATAAAGGAATTTTCTTTTAAAATAAATCTATGTCAAAGTTCAGCATTTTATTGATGCCCAAGGAGAATTACCAAATGTTAGGTGTTGATTTGCCAAGCAGTGGTTTATCAAACAGCTACCAAATGATGGATTTTGTCAAATAGTAGATTTTGCCCACTAGGATTCTATTCCATCTCTTTCTTTAATAGCAATAGCAATCGCACTTAGACTTATATAGTGCTTCGTAGTATTTTACAGCCCTCCCTAAACAACTTACAGAGTCAGCATATTGTCTCCAACAATCTGGGTTCTCATTTTACTGACCTCAGAAGGATGGAAGGCTGAGTCAACCTTGAGTCAGTCAAAATCGAACTCCTGTCAGTGAGCAGTGAGTTAGCCTGCAATATTGTATTCTAATCACTGAACCACCACAGCTCTGGAGGAGGGAAAGTGCTATATATGTAAAATAGTAATGCCATCAGAAAAAAATAATGTTATATGCTAGCATGAGGGGTCAACTGATCTAAAGGTGAAAATCTGAGTTCCTGTTTGGATCCCTATGTGCTAGATCATTATATTACCCAGAAATGGAATACTATTGGTTGAATTTGCTAAGTTATGGGCTGACTAAATATGTCATGGTCTGGCTAAGACCCTAAAAACAATAGCTCGTAATTTTTAAAAATGTTAGTAATTACTATTTCATTCTTTAGTTGAATTAATGAGAGAACAGAAGTGTTTCTTAAAAACCACACTCGGGTGCTGGTTCTTAGTTCCAGGTCTCAAGAGTAATTGTTTTTTCTGTAAAATGCACAATGAAATGTCTTCTGTGAAAGAACCATTATGTTAAAATACTAATGCCATTATTCTAAGAAATCAAACTTTCATACCCAAGTGCTTTTTACAGAGGCAAGTTTAGACCTCTGAGTATTCTGACACAGTGTAACCATGATCAACACTCAACTGAGAAAGATGCAGAACTCCTAAATGTCAATGAACAATTCTTTGTCCAGTCCCATTATTTCTCAAAGTTACAGAAAACAACAAGCAGGAAATTATATGTGGGGGGGGGAGGATGTTGCTATTTATCTGATTGATTGATCGATCGATTGATGCAGAGTGCAAACAATCACTTCCTTAGTATTAATTCCAAAGCCAAGGAAATGGATTAAAAGAGAACGTCAAATGAAGTTGTTACAATGTCCTCTTATTCACTACTTGATTGTTTACCTTATAGAGAAATGAAAGAAAGGGTGATCCCACCTCAGATATGGAACTTTCACATTGATGTTTGGGACTAAATGTTCCAGTTGTTTCAGTTAGGAAACGTTCCAATTGTTTCAGTTAATTATGGATTCCCTTCTTAAACAGCATAAATGATTAAAGAATTTAATTACAATTTTGATTGAAGAATTTGAAGGGGCAGGATCTGGAGCCTGCTTTCCTAATAACCCTTCCCTATGGAATTTCTTGCTTCCAGAGGTGAGTCAGGACTCAACTTTTCTGGCCCCCCAGAAGATTTCAAGACCTGGTTCTGCCATCTGCATGGGGATCTAAGAGTGGGATGCAATCCTGGCCATGGTTTGGAGCTTGAGGGTGTTCCCTCTACCTTTTTAACCTTTCTAAGCTTTATAATTTGTTTTTAATTCTGTTTTTAACTTTGCTGTTACCTATGTCTTTTTTACATGGCTGGGTGGTTTTTATTTGTATACTGCCCAGAGTCACTTAGGTGAGATGGGTGGGATATAAATTTGATAAATAAACTAAATAAATAAAATTTGCAGACATGCTTTCAAATGATTATAATGAATATGGAGTCATCAGCTTGATTCCTGATAAAAGCATTTCCTAAATATATCTAGAATTCTGCTTACAAGAATATCTAAATAAAATTGCATATATAAAATAAATACATAAATTCTGATGAATGTGGCACTTTTACAACTATGATCACCTTTTAAAAAATCACATGAGCACAAAAAAACTATTAGAATTAGACCTTGCTTTACTTGCCAGTAGAAAACTGTGTTAAAACTAGGTTTTAATAATGTACTTTTAATATACTATAGCGCTGATTTTCAAAATATTGTTACAGTGGTTGTTCAAGCTGGCAAACCAGTTGGCCACTTAACATCTATTGAAAGGTATTGCTCATGTTCTCACAGAAATGTCCTAAGACTGGGACTTTCTAACCCATGACAGTCACTGTTAGCAAAAGATCCTTTGGTCAGGAATCTGATAATGATCTCAGATGGATTTGTTCATGTAGCATTGGGGGTGGGGGGGTTATCATACTAAATATCAGTTGAGTTGTGACTGCAAGACTGCTCAAACTTTTGTTCTGTTTTTTTTTCCCCCTATCTGTAGGAAATGAACCGGCCAAGTTAACCCATCATTATGGAAGAGGTCTAATTCCTAGAGCAGTGTCAAAATGCAGGCAATCATTATGAATATTTTTAAGGCCTGTATATAAAAATGCCTCCCTTCCCATCAGAATAAATGTAGATGATTTTGAGAGCCTGAGCAATAACTCCAAAAGGCAATCCATTTCAATTCACTGAAACCAGTAAAAACAAGCAAACAAAACAGCCTTGGAAAAGGCTCACTTTTCTCAATGAAACATGTCATTCCATACCAGAAATAGAGCTCTACAGGTTCAGGATATCAAGCATAACAAACATCTTTTATTTATTTGCAGCTAGGTTTCTGGCTAATGAAATTGTAAATGCATAAAAAATTTACCCAAAATGATGAAGTCATTTTCTATGGCTGGAGGGCTTTTTTATGAATGCATATACTTAAGCCCTACTACCAGTTTCATCAAGACTTTTGTAGAATATTGCAATTTCCAATTTTAATTCCTTCAGCATTCCATTTGTCATCCATCTAATCCTCTCTTCCCCCTCCAAACACTGTCACTTGTGCATCTAGCACAAAAACTGTGACATTAAATATATAGCCTCTAAGTTCAAGTTCCATTTCAAGACTCTTTGGGCTTGATCTTTAGAGAAGATCAAGGTGTTGCATCATTGGTCAGAACCACAGAACTACATAGATATCAATTTAGTCTCTTAGCTTCCTAGAAACGAAGTTGTTGATAATTAAAAGACCTTGGTAAATCTTTAGCTGAATATATTGGCCTTCTTCTGTTGTTTTCTCCCAGACTCCTGGTCAGTCTGTACAATAGCTGTGGGTTTATTCTTCTTTTCACGTGCCTCTCACTGTCAACCAGGAACCAGATATTATCAAAATGTGTGTCACATCCAGAACTGTCAAAATACAATTAACATTTAAAAACCCAGCTCAATCCAGCCAACGCAGTACTTTGAATGGCATTGTGCTTCCCCATCAGAGACCTGTGTGTGACAGTCAAAGAGGGGATTGTGTTGAGCTTCCAAAGTAACTGGCAGGGGGAAGAAAGGCGAGATTGGTTGTACAATAGAGTGCATTTGCTTCATTAGAGCCCACTCTAGCAATCTGAGTGAGATGCCTTAAAATCACATTTGTCCTTCGCTCTGCAGGCTGTGTTTGTCTCCTCCAATGTTTGCAGAAAACTGCAGACATTTATCAAATAATGCAAAAAGGCTTGCTGAAGTCGGCTGTGGAGAATCTGATTTCTTAGACAGCCAACCATGGCTGAGGTGGAGGAATGAAGGGAAGTGGGGAGAGAGACAGGATGATATACTCAAAAATAATTCAGTCCCATCAACAAATGGTTTGCCATAAGCAGCACATAATGCAATATTTATCATTCACAGAAATCAATACAGTTTCATCATGGACAAACAAGAAGGATTTGAACAAATCACCTCTTGCCCTCATCACTTGAAGGACGGGAGCAGGGATAAGAAGACAAGATGATACGGGCGGGGCTCTAAATGCGTAACAGTTGCTGAATACAATATCAAAGTAACATCCAGCAACAGAGCAATGTCAGTTTCCTCTGGGTAGTAAATTTGTTTAATGAGTCCATAAAATTACATTTAATCGGAATGCTAAGCTTTTTATGAAAGTCTCCACAGTTTAAAATACTATAACATCCATAGCAACCTTGTGTTATTGGCTAAAACGTAAGGATGTTGTTGTTATATATTCTCCCAGTAAAAGAAAGCTGCATGGGCATCCATCTCTCAGTGCAGTCAAGAAGGAGCATGCCTCTGTATAGCACAGCAGCTTCCAAATGTCTGAACTTCCATTCTCTAAGTTCTTGGCAACTCCCAAGGAACTCTGGGAACTGAAGTTCACAGATCTAGATAGTACCAAGTTGTCAAAGTCTCTGCCAGAAAAAAGAAAGGGAGGGTCATCATCTTTATACCTTCCTTATAAGAAGCTAGAAGTACATTCTGGTCAATGGTGAATTATAGTAGATCTAAAATTGCTGAACAATTACAGTTCTCAACCACTCCAGACAAGCAATATTATATAGCTAGTCTATTTTTCATTCTATAATGAATTACTTGTTACGTAAAACCTGAGAAACCTAGAAATGTTAGTTGATGTCATTGCCATTTGGATTTTTTCCCTGCAATGTGAAACTGAAGGATAGAGGAGTGGATAAATTAATTATTATTATTAATTAATGAGTTAATGGCCACACTTTCAGTTCAAGTCAAGCAGAACAAGAATCAGTTGCTGCACAGACTTGGCCTAATGCCCCACTGAAATTGAGTTTCTACTTCACAGAAATATCCCAAACTTCTTAGCAGTCTGCAAGGGTTCTATGGTGAAAATTTAAAGAATTCGTAAAAGAATTCAGAAGTCACCTTGAGAAAAGAATGAAAGAACCACCATGGAGAGACTTGTGGAAGTGTCAACACAATCCAGAGACTGAAACAAGCATGAGAAAGAAACTCAAAAAAAAAAAATAACCTTGATTTTGGTTAGTAGAAGATGGAGAAACTGGAACAGGCTTTCAAGATTATGTTACTAGAAACCACAACAATAAAATAGCATTCCCAAACTCCCTCCATTACCTGTTTCTTATCCTGGGTTCTCCCCCTTTTTTATGCTCCCCAAGGTGATCTTTAAATTCCTCTGTAAATTTCCTTCTATATATATTGATAGAAGTCATCTTTTGGAAATAGAAATAGATTTTTATTTAAATCCATTTACTGGAGGTCATAGTCAAGCCAGTTTTTTCCCTAAAATGCAGTCTTGCTCATACAAAAGTAAGAGAGTTTTGTTGCTTGCTTCAATCAGAAATGACACAGGGTATCTTCTCATGGAGATGATTGCATTCTAACTTGGAGTCATTTTTAGCTAGGCTTATTTTTTTTAATAAATATGTTAGTCACCCTCTTAAACAGTCTATTATTCTAATATCATACCAACTCTAAATAATTCTGTCCATCAGTTGACTCACTGTAACATTGGAGTTAGGAGTCATTAACCACTGATGTCTTTAATACATCGGATAATTCAAACATATCTCTAGAACAAAAATAATTGTTCAACTATCTGAAGGCACATGCATTCATTGGGAGACATGGAATGTGCCATCACAAAGCCCAGGCATGATGCTAGATGAAGTGCTAGATCTTTCTCGACTGTTACTGATAGAATTATAAAAGGTACTTTACAAAATTGTTTTAATAGAAGCTGAATTTTCTCCTTGCTAGAAGAAATATGCTGGGAATAGACATTTCATCATATTAAAATACTGTCAAAACTTTAATATGCTGCAACATCTACAGAACCAAACCCATAAAAAGTTCAGATAGCTGAGAAGGAAAAGAACACAGGAGAATGATTAATGCACAAAAAGTCCAGAAAGCCACCTTTCGAAGCCTTTTCCTTTAAAATACCCTTGGAAGCAGTGGTGGGATTCAAAAACTTTTACCACTAGTTCAGTGGGCGTGGCTTCGTGGGTGCGCTTTGCATGCATGCATGTGCCAAACACGCACTTTGCACAGGTGCAGAGGCGTTTGCGTAGGCACAGAGGTGTTCCAACTCACCTCCTACAAGCCTGCACTCTCCTGGTTGTGTCAGCAGCTGCTGCGTGGCACTCTTATGTGCTGCACAAAGCAGCTGTGCTTCAAATTCAGAGGATAAAGGTGAGTATGGGAGCCCAGGTGGGTAGGTGAGCCCAACAGCAGAGTAGTGGAGAAAACCGGTTCACTGATGCTGCTCATCAGTGCTACCGGCTCTACAGTACCAGGCTGAACCGGTAGCATACCACCACTGCTTGGAAGGGAGGGAGGGAGGGAGGAAGGAAAGAAGGAAGGAAGGAAGGAAGGAAGGAAGGAAGGAAGGAAGGAAGGAAGGAAGGAAGGAAGGAAGGAAGGAAGGGTGTCAGTCTTTGGGGTATCAAAAAATGTCCATAATTATGTATTGAGGAGGTAGTGGCATTGTTTTGTTCAAAGTCTGTGTCACACAGCAATTAATAACTAAACTTTAAAAGCCCTCTCCTCAAAGAGGGGAAAATGTGGGGGAAGCAAAAGAATGAAAAAAGATTGCTAAAAGAAAAGAAAAAGAAACCTTGTACTATTCTCTGTTAAATAGGAAAAATAAGAAAATGGAACTTCAATTATTACAAACCATTAAAGCTGCAACAGTTTTTACCTTTAGAAAATACAGTGACATTCTCTAGCAAAATCCTCCAGCCACATCCATCAACACACATAGCTTGATCAGTTTAAGATGGGTGCATTAGCATGGCATATTCCATATTCAGTGCACTACTGTGTTCCAAGCTGCAGATAAATACAGATATGGATAACAATTAACAGAAGCCTAATATCACAGATCCAAATAGTAGGAAAAATGTGTGTGTATATTTGTTTATGTGAGGCTGCACAGACACAGAAATCACTAACACAATGCTGTCAAAGAAATTTCCTCTAAAGAAAGTGAATGGAAATATCTTTCCCTTAATTTCTGCCCTTTGTCAGCTCCCTGACTCACCTGAAAAACCTGCTTTGAAAGCTAGGAATCCTTCTGAATTGAGTCAGCAGCTGCAACAAGGACAAAGGCAGAAGCTTGCCAGAAATAATGACTTTAGAATTCAATGCTGTAAAATGTTATCCATTGACTTTGAGGGTTGTAAAAGGGATCATTTGGTTTATAATCTTGGTGGTTTATTCCTATAGGGTGGGTTAGGAGGAGAACATTTAGAGTCCTGTTTTAAAAAAATCCTTCTCTCCCTTATATTCAGGCAGCAGTTTTCATTTACTCTATGAATCTCCCTGAGATGCCACAGTCAGGTTGCTGCTCCGTTAAGGCTCCAGTTAAAGGAGCCTTAAGGAGTTAAAGTGAACTTTCTTAGGTCCAGGACTAAAGAAGATTCTTTGCTGTCAGGAGAGAAATGAAGAAGCTTCCAAAACAAATATTTCAATGGAAAGAAGATGGAAAAATGGCAGCTGTGGGCAAGAAGGAATGGCTGGAGTGCAGAAGAATGGAGCAGCAACCATGTAGCTGCTCCTGCAAATCCACTCCTGGCATAGCCACAGTTGCTGAACTTCCTCACACCAAAATATGGAGGGTCCAGCAACAGCTGGTTGCCAATAACAGCAAGTCAAAATGGAAAAGGACGTTTCCCCAGAAGAAGTCATAAGCTATTCCTCGGGCTTTTTATATTGTGTGTTCTTGTGCTCATTGGTTATTTTCCACCTAGCATTGTTCTCTATGAAATGGCACAGGGATGTGTAAGAAAGCATGAACAAGAGTTGCCATAACAGGCTCCTTTAAGGCAGAGACCCATTATCTCCAGAGGTGCAATCCCATAAGCTTTTCTGCTCACATTCTGGCTATCAAGTTAAAGGGGCCACACAGAGAACTGTTTTCATCAACTCCGTAGTTTACATTCCTCTGCAAGTCACCAAAGCCCACTAAAGAATGCTGAACCAAGGTCTACTTGAGGGGTTGCCCAGAGCCTCTTCTAAACAGCACATTCCCATTGCAGGCAAGTTTCTGGAGAATTTCAATGCAGACAGATAACCATCGAATCTGCCCTTCCCTCCTACCCCAACCCAGTTTTTGTTCAGAGAAAATATCTATCTCAGGGACATCATTTATGCTTCTTCCAGTTGGCACAATGAAATGATTAATTTCCCTGAGAAGGGAAACTAGAGAAACTGGGAAGAAAAGTAGAACAAACAGCTGTAGCTTCTCAAAAGATTGGTGGTATTCTACCAGTTCGGCCCAGTTCGGCCAAACCAGTAGCTCCGAGGATCATCTGTGAGTGAACCGGTTCACTTCAATGATCAGCTGCTGGGTTCTCCCTCCCACCCCAGATCTATTCTGACCTTTATTTCCTGGTTTTGAAGCTCAGCTGCTTCGTGCGTCACAGCAGATTGCCATGCATCAGCTGTTGAAGACATAGGGAAACTGTAGGATTGTAGGAGAAGGTCAGTAGCAAATATGCATGCCAAGCACATTCACCAAGCCACGGCCACCGAACTGAAGGTTAAAAAAATTGAATCCCACCACTGGATAGAGGGAATCAAAAGCCATAGGGTCGTGTGAAAATTAAAAAAAACCTGAGAGTTGCAAAAGCACCTGGTGAATAATCTCTTAGCATATTTATTGATTTGACTATGTGTGATCTTCACGCATCCTCTTACCTGTTATAAAAGGACAAAGATGTGTGCCCTTGAAATCAAACCAACTCAATCCCTTCACTGGGGTAAAATGGCAAAAATGGACAGTTATACCTTATGGAGGCACATTTGCTTGGGAAGCATTTGTAATGGAAAAAAGAATGAGGAGTTTTCTGAGTGATTATTTTTAATGGTTAATTAACCTTTAAGGTGACCCGAGGCATTTCGTGGTTTATGCTACCACAGATCAAATGTGGTCGCCCCTTTTGGATGCTGCTGACATGACCAGGAACCAGAATACAAGGTGGCATACTGCTAACGTGGAGGCAACAACACCATCACAAAAAGACTCCACATGCAAAGACTGATGTAAGTAAAAATTAGAAGTGGTTGTCTGCTTTAATAAAATCACTAAATATATACCTATTCAGCATGCAGTGAGAGATCCTCGTCAAATTGCTGTGTTGTTTGGGAACCTTGTGGTGAGGGCAAAGCTGCCTTTGACCTATAATAGCAGATAAACTAGCCCCAGGGCAAGGCATATAGAGACGGAAATGGCACTGTGATTCTGTTACTCTCGTGGAGAGTTTCAGCAGACAAAGACTCCCTTAACACCAGTTACACCCCAGTCATAATGACATTCATTTTGTTAATGATTGCATGTGCCCCGTCTTCTTCCTGGGAAGACAGATTGTATTCAGAGATCATTAGTTGGGTGCCATCAAGTCAAGATCAACTCGTCATCACGGCACCAACATTCGCCATCGCCAATATTCTCTACATTTACTCGCAAATTTCCTCTTGATGATTTCCATTCATTGGAACGGGTATCCCAGTTTCTGCATTTATTGTAATAGAGAGAAAAATTGCAGAGATTGTTTGTTACCCCTTTCTATTTTTTTTTCCGGAGGAGCAGAAAGAACTTCCATTTTCCAATACTCCCCTCTAGTGACAAAATTATTTATTGGAAGGGAAAAAATGCACAGTTTTTGTTCTGAATCAGATCCAGGGTCCTTCTCACTCAGTCTTTAAAACCCAGATGTTTGCTGGATGTATTGGAATTTGTCTAATAGCAACAGTAATTGCAATACATTTGGTGAGCGTTCTGGAAGTATCCAGAGAGCTGTCATCTAAAAGAAGAAGAATACTATTCTCCTCTGAACTGGCAATAGAATGAGTTAAGAGAATGTATTAAGTCAACTTGAGTACAGCACAAAAGCATGTAAGGGGTTTTTTCCTTAGTTCTTCCAACAAAAAGGAGTACTTCTTCTGTACAGTGATGTTGTTAAATCTTCTTTCTAATAGAGAGGATGGCAAAGCATTGCAGTGGTCAAGGACAAACACCCTTCTTTGGGGTGCAGAAAAACAATTTCTTAATATTTAGTATTGGAGAAAGGCCTCCCAAGCAGGCAGCACAATTTTCAGGGAGGTCCAAGTCAGCAAGATGGCAGATGGGTGTTGTAATGCAAGCCTCACCCCGTCTTTTGAACATGTCTCATTTTCAAAAAGAGACATCACATTGTCATTTTGCTATTTTGCTAATATGGGTTCTCCCTGTGCAGCTGGTGCTGAAATTGAATATATACATGTTTAGAACAGAAATAAGAGAAGGAGCATCTGTAACCATGTTCATATTTAGCTATTGATAAAGTAAATGTTTTCTGTTAAAGGAAATATATAAACAGTAATGCAGTGAAATCATGTTTCACTATAATGCCAGCTAATTGTATGTATAGACCTATCAGAAGCTTGCAACATTTCAAATATGGCCCCAACTCAAATGTTTGACAAGTCTAGATGTGCAGGGATTAAAACATTCAGAATGTCAAACATATCTGCAGATTGCTAGAAGACTTCTTGTCAAGCCAGCAATAAATCTCAACTCTCCAGACATTTAATGTAATCCATATTCAGGAATTATTTTACAGTGGAAACTCACAGACAAAGCTATGTCAGTTGCTTTTTGCAGACAAGATAAAATCTATAAACACACACATGCACACACACACTTTATACTCCAGACCTTCTCCTTCTACCTTTTTGAATCAGTAGAAACTTAGTCATTCATTTCTCAGTCTTAAGACTGGGGAACTCCATTGAGTGTTTATATAATAACTTAGCCTCGCCTGAGAACTATTGGATTCTGCCATTAACTTCAGTTCTTTCTGGGATGGGGGAGATTCATAGGATACATCTCCCAATTTTGATTCAGAGCTGCCTTGTTTATCATCTTTATGAACATCTATGAATGACACAGCCTTCCTGTCTTCTGTAACCCACAGCCAAGGCCAACAACAGTTTTCAATTGTCTCCCAATAGACTGATTTGTGTCACTATGATATCAGCCATGGTGATAATGTGATCTCAAACTGGGATCCATCCAGCTCTTGTTGGTAGTTCCTTCCCTTTTCATCTTCCCTCTATGACCAATTTTAATTGTCCTGCTGGATTAGTATGGCAGCAGAAGAAGAGCAGCAACCCTATCGTAGCCATTTTGCCCCAATGGGATTGGCCCATTTTATTCGCTCCAGCAGAAGAGGCCTTCTTCAGATTCCACCTGGACTCCTAGGGTCCAGGAGAAGAGCCTTTTCTAGTGGGGCCCATGCTCTCTGGATTATTCTCTTGCTGGAGGTCCCAACCTCCTGGACTCCCCAAAGAGCTTTAAAACCTGGCTCTGCTAGCTGGCCTGGGGCCTGGATGGGAGTGCTCTCTTCTGAGGATGGCTGATGAGGTAGAGAAATGAACCCCACTTCCGTGTCGCCTGTCCTCTTGGTTTTTAGTCTCTATTTAATCTTTCTGGGTTTTAATTGTTTGATGTCATCTTCTTGTAAGCTGCCCAGAGTCATTTCAACAGTGAAATGGCAGCATATAAATTTAATAAATACCTAAACACCACAGTTTCCAAAGTAGGCTTCAGTAAACCAGGATCTGTCTAAAATAATAAGTCCATCAGACCCATGGAGAAATAAATGCTCCACGGGAAAGTCATTCTGCAAGAAACAACATAAGCTGACTATTGTGCTTGCAGAATGAGATGCCTGTAGTTATTTGTTTTGAGTGTGGTCTGATAACAGATTGCTATGCAGAAGCCATCATCTATTGCTTTCTTGAGCAACAGCAGCTAGATCAGGACCTCTCTAAACAGCTTCCTCCTATGAAGCTTGGGTGGTAAGCTAATTCTCATTTTATATGAATGATGCTTGCATCTTGCTTTCAAACTTTGCCATTGCAGTGTCATTCTTTTGGCATTTTTCCCCATGCAATCTATATCGTGTCAGGTGCCACATTATTTAAAAAATGGAACAGCTCTGTATGTAACTATCATTTCAGGCAGATGAATAATACATTAATAACCTCAAACAAAAGTGCTATCTTAACTTCAGAAGAATAGAGGAAAGAGAAAGAAATATGAAACATTTGTTACACTGGGAAACCAACACAGAATAAATAATATAGGGATACTATTCAATATAAATTCAAGTTTTTCCTCTCTTTCTGAGACTTGTAACAGTGTTATAAGATAACAACACAGTGGTGTTGCAGAATCCAGTGTAATGCAGAATCCAAGAGGTTGCATTATAAAGCAGGCAAGTTTATTATAGGGACAAATTGTGACTGATGTAGGTATGCCATTTTTAGCAGCATCTTGGTATAATTTACAGCTTCTCACTCTTGAACAAAAATAAACTTTTTTATTGCATGTTTAGAAGCCTATGCTATAAATCTTCCTGTTATTATGCTATAAAAATTCCTGTAAATGAAAAAAAATATTTAACCTTCTCACTAGCTTCATTTGGAAAGCAGTTGTTTTCTCAATGTAGAAATTGGTACGTGCCCTTCGTAATTTTTGTATTATACCCCAGAAGAATACAAATCGACATTCAAACAAACAAAAAAACCTTAGCAAATGTTTGGTTCTGCCTTGAAAGCACTACTGTATATTTTTTGGTGTGTCTTTATATCCATGAATGTATGGGAGCATGGATATATTAGCCATCACCCAGACGATCTAGACCATTGTACACAGACTAGATGAGCTAATCTGAACAAAAAGTTAAGAACTGATCATGGAAATTATCTGTCAGTCTATCTATACATCTCTTTATTCATCCAAAGGAGTTCTTGCATGAAACAAATATTTGCAAAAATTGCAGCAAACTGTAATATATAAAGCTTCCTTCTTAAAACACATTCCATTGTCATAAGTAGTCATTTCTATGCCGGGGAGTGGGGGCTCATAACTTTGCTTTGTCCACGTGCTTCATGTGAAGTTAGACAGAAAAAGACTTATGGAGCTTTTAAAATTCTGAGTTCTCACTATTTCTCCAGAGTTTTAAAATTAAATGTCATCACTATGCAGATGCTAGTCATCTCTTCCCCTAAAAAGGTAAAGGCAGCTGAAAACTTCAAAATACGTTTGCTGTCTTTAATGGGATGAACCCAGGCTAACAAGATGAGGCTTAATCCATACAATTTTTTAAAATCCATTTGTTCAGAAAGAAAGCCAGTCGAACAGTCTGAGCATCGTATTTTCAGGGAGTAACCCAGCCTGTCCTGGATGGGATAAAACTGCCTCTGAAAAATCAGTCAGTGTGTCCAGGAATATTTCTGGACACTGTTTAGATCCTAGTAGGTCAGCAGCATCCAAGAGTCCATTTCTACTTAATGAAATGAAAAGCTGAGATTTGCAGTGTGAGAAAGGTAGATCTGGTCACACTCAGACTCCATATGGGCCTATTTAAATGGTGGTTAATTTATAAGACTATTAGCATTGAAAAATTACAATTAGTTCAAAATGCTGCTGCCAGATAGTAGCATTTGGATAGTGTCATTCAAAGCCCTAAATTTGCAATCCTAGTCACTGGGACGTGATCTATCCCTACCTGGATTTGGACACGTTGTTCCAAATTAAACTTTGCAGGAAATGGAGGCCAATTATTTGGTTTCAAATTCTCTTTACCTTAACATCCAATCATTTTGTTTTCTTTACTTATAACTCCTGCTGTTTATAGATCCAAGGAACTAGATACTTAGCAATTTTGCCAAATTCATTCATATATCAACTCTACTGCAACTAACTGGTTTGTACATGTTTATCCAGAATCATTTCTGGATCCAGGAAGCCTTCCAGATTCTCAACTGGCTCCTTAAGGGAATAGGCAGCCTTATCCAGAAAAGGCCTATCATCCAAATCCCTCAAACGGCATCCATTCAGTTTTGCTCAGATTCAGTTCAACCCTGAGCTTTACAGGATTGGATAAATGTAATTGAATATCTTCTGTATACAGGTGATATTCAATTATATTCTAGCTCAAAACCTATGAATAATACTTCCCAATGGCTTGACACATATGGGATGGAAGATGAACTTGAACAGGGCTGTCAAACTCACAGCCTGCAGGCTGGATGCGTCAAGTATACAATAACACTGCTGCTGTTTCCTGACTATTAACTATTGGCTGTTCATTGCTCATTATCTATGATTACAGTAATGCCCATTTGTAGCCTATGTCAGTCAATGTCAGGTGGAAGCCAATTCCTAGAGAGTAAAGGAGGAGGGGGGAGTAGTTACTTTGGGGGGAGTATGAGACTCCAAACAACATGGAGCAGATAATGCTTTTTAGTACCATTGCAAGGTATATTCAATGGCTGCAGAGAACCAAGATTACATGTTTGTGTTTTTGTTGAAAGAGAAGCTAAAAGAACTTCATGAAAGTTCATGAAAGAGTTTCCATGCTGCCGTATATATAGAAGTATATATAGGAGAAATTCACCTGATAGGACAGGTGAATTTCTCAGGATCTGGAAACATTTTGGGCAGCTAAGGAAGCACAGCGACTGGTATCAGGCTCTCAGTCTAGAAGTGCATCCACTCAAATAGATTTTAGCAGCTCCTTAACTAAGTAGGAGGTTGAACTAGGTGACTTTCAAGGTCAAGTGAACTTTATACTTCTATTATCACCATATTGCGCTAAGACCTAAAAATATTAGAGCAAAGCTACTACAAAACAGCACTCCAACTATCAGCTCATGCAAATACTCCAAAAGGTTCCTGTGGTTAATGGCACTACTTCAGGTGGATTCCAAAATATGAGTGCTCACTGTCACTTTTGACTTCATGCCATAGAGCCAAAGCACTTTATGCCATAGAGCCAAGTTATCTGAGAGACCTCCTCTCCCTGGTTACATGTATACTGCACAAATCAAAAAGAGGACTCTAAAAATATTTACAGACCCCTCACATCCCGGACATAAACTGTTTCAACTCCTTCCCTCAAAACGACGCTATAGAGCACTGCACACCAGAACAACTAGACACAAGGACAGTTTTTTCCTGAACGCAATCACTCTGCTAAACAAATAATTCCCTCAATACTGTCCAACTATTTACAAAGTCTGCACTACTATTACTATTAATCTTCTCATCACTCCTTATCGCCCATCCCCTCCCACTTGTGACTGTATGACTGTAACTCTGTCGCTTGTAGCGATTTATATGGACTGTTTCCATGATTTGATTGCTTATTGTATCCTATGACTATCATTAAGTGTTGCCCCTTATAATTCTTGACTCTTGACGAATATATCTTTTCTTTTATGTATACTGAGAACATTTGCACCAAGACAAATTCCTTGTATGTCCAATCACACTTGGCCAATAAAGAATTTTATTCTATTCTATTCTATCTGGCAGAGAAGGCATACTGTGGTTTCCATTTACCAGGGGAAATGTAACTAAAAGTTACATAACACTTTCTGTGCTGTGACACTTGCCTTATGGACTTTTCTTCTTCCCCTGGAACTGAAGTCAACTCCATCCCTCTCAACATTTCACAACAAGCCCCAGCTATGTTATCAGGCCTGGGAATCCCAGGGGATTGGGGAGATTTTTGCATAAGGGAGATCTGGCTCTGCTATTGTGGTTTCCTGTTTTGAGTGCCTTTTTATAGTTATTTTTTAATTGTTACTATTTTGTGTATTGTTTTTAATCAAGTGTACGCTACCCAGAGTGACTTTCATGTGAGATGGACAGCTATACCAAATAAGTCAGTAGGACTTGCATCGCTCTTCCAGGGTAGCTCATCCATCAGGGTGACCAAGGCTGTCAAAATCTGGGTTTGCATTTAGACTGGAAAAGTCTTAAATCAACGTCAACCTTAGCCACTTTAAGACACTATGAATTCTGGGAATTGAAGTCCACATGGTTTAAAGTGGCTAAGGACATTGCTCTAGATTACCAGCTTCCTCTAAATTTTCTGGAGCTGCAGTGCCGCAGTTTATGTTGTTGGAGCTCCTTGTTTTCTTTATAATGCCAATATCTTTAATAAAGACTTGCCTATTTTTAAACTGAGTGAAGGGAAAGTCAAGGGTATAACTGATGTCTGGCTGGTAGGGATCTGTGAGCATTGCAGAGAAGCTAGACAACATGGACATGGGGAGGGACTCCTGAAGGACATTTTGACCATGGTTGTCTGAGCCCAGGCATTTGAGGATGTGAATGGTAGATAAATATACAAATATGTCATAATCAGGGCAGTGGGTTCTTCTGACCCTCATTATGCTAGTTATTATTACCTATGACTATATGTCTCTCAGTTGTTCCTCACCTCATGGAAATGTCAGTGTCTAGCACATTATTAGGGATGCGGCGACTAAGTGGCTAAGACGCTGAGCTTGTTGATCAGAAAGGTCAGCGGTTCGAATCCCTAGCACTGCATAATGAAGTGAGCTCCCGTTACTTGTCCAGTTTCTGCCAACCTAGCAGTTCAAAAGCATGTAAAAATGCAAATAGAAAAATAGGAACCACTTTGGTGGGAAAGTAACAGCATTCCATGCGCCTTCAGCATTTAGTCATGCCAGCCACATGACCACAGAGACATCTTTGGACAGCGCTGGCTCTTTGGCTTTGTAACGGAGATGAGCACTGCCACCTAGAGACAGAAATGACTAGCAAGTATGTGTGAGAGGAACTTCTACCTTTGTCTTTACTTTTAGCACATTATTGTAACTTAGGCTTCTAACAAAATGGATCCAATGCAGGGCTATTGTCCCCATTAAGCCAATTTGGGATGCATTGAGTTTATTTATTTGATTTGATTTTTACCCCATTTTTATTCTTTTATAAGTGACTCAAGGTGGTGAACCTACAAATTCCCTCTACTGCCTTGAGAATTTGGCTAGAGATTCCATACTGAAAGGGGAGTGGGGTGGTATCCAATTTCAGGTGGTTGTTTTTAATAGCCATACCATGACTTTACATTCTCACCCACATTTTATCCAGGTTGACATCTCTATTACCCTTCCAGCGATATACTTTTGATCCAATTTCACACTGGGCAGGATGCATGAGTTAAAGAAAAAAGAGGCTGACGTTCTACCAACCTTTCAACTGGGAAAACAAAGATGCAGTTAGCAAAATGAGAGCATTAAAGAGGCAGCCTTGCTCTGTTCCTCCCGCCTCCCTCCCCATATAGAACAGGGCTCACTTTCTGGGCTCCAGCTACATGAATAGCGGCTTAAATCACAAACCAGTCTAACCTTGGTCTTTATATCGCTACTTATCTTCATCCTTCAAGCTCCTTGTTTTGGCACTCAGGCCAAATTGCTCTGCTTTCCCAGTTTGTAATGGCTTATTGTAATCACTCCATTCCCCTTTCTCTGAAATAACTTACATTAAAGATCCTAAGAGAAGTTAACAGTCATCTAAGCGAATGAGCCTTTTATGAGACATTTCCATACTATGGAACTTTTTATCACACGGAGTTAGGATACCTGGCTTTTCTGTTACTTTTATTACTTTATTTTTTGATGTTTTTTTAAGAGGCAGGGGTGGGCTGTAATTTTTAAAATTTAGATATCATATTTTATTTAGCACATTTCTATCCATTTTCTTTTATTAAAATGCTCCTGAAGCAACGTTCATAATAAACAGTGTTAATATTGTCTGTGGTATTATTTGGTAAAAATATTTCAAAATAAATACATTAGCCTGGCATAGCATTCCTCAAATTGTAATATATAGGAAGCCATCATCTGGCGGGAAAAAAGTTAATCTAATATCATGACAACCAATGAGAACATTCAAGCAAATCAGTTTTTTTTTCCTATTGGATTTCTGATATTTCTGAGCTCTATGTGGCTAAGTGGACTCCTGTCTCCCTCTAGTGGTTCAATCTAATATTTATGATAATCTGATAACCTTGAAGAACTGTTCCCTTCATTGAAATTTATATGGGTAGTCCTCAATTTATGATTGGTTGCCTGGCAACCATTTGAAGGTATGACAGACGCCCCTCCCCCCAAAAGCTACTTATGATCTGATTTTACAATAGCCTCCCACACGTCACACTTTGGGCACTTGGTAAAGGTTCACCTTTATCGCTGTTTGCAAATCCCACAGTCACAATATTCCACATTTTTTACCAGTTTTTAGCATTTACTTCTAGTGGATTCACTTAATGACCATGGCATTTGCTTAACAAAAAAGTACCAAAACATCAGGTCTCATCACAAAAACTTAAAGCCATAATCTTGAACTCATTGAGGACTATCTATGTGATTTGCTGTGTTTATGTATGGCAGCTTGTTCATTCAGGGTTGGTGGAATGTGGTTTTATCTTTGGTGTCTTAATCCTGGTGTTAATCCTTGCCTTATCTGGGTTCTTACTGCTGTCAAGGAAGTATTCTGATTGTTTTGTTTCCCTTTTAGTTTTTTATTGTCTCTTTTGAATAGCATGTAAATGTTGTTATTCTCTATGTGCCTATCAATAGCTGATTTGTCTGAGTGCCAAGCTTCCAAGAATTCTTTAGAGTTTTTTTAAATTTAGCTTAATCTAGGATGCTCACAGTTTCACAATTGAAATTATGGTTAAGTCTCTCTATGTAATTGTGAAATTAAGGAGTTTTTAACATGTCATCTAACTGCTAGTTGATGTTCACAGATGTGTTTTGCCTAGTCTTCTGCCTATCTGTCCTACATAGTGACTGTTGTAGTTCTTGCACTGAATGTTGTATATGATACCTTTTATCATCTGTTGTATGACATGAAATTGTATCTATGAGCCAGTACCATGTACTGGGGCAGGAGGGAGGGAACTAATCTGATTTTTTTCCTAATAATTATAGCACAGGTTGTGGAAGAAGCTTTTTCATTTCACCCATGTCATTTTCTTGGTAATGGTGGGTAATGGATTTTTTAATAGGACATAGTCCAGCCATTGGCAACTGATGTGCAGGAGAGGGCTTGAGAAATCATGTAAACATCTTATTAAATTTATGGAGATTATATGAATTGCTAATTTAGACCACCCAGTGTAGTCTGGAAAGCTCTAGTTCGTATTGCAGACTATGGATTAGATCCTCTCCTATCTGGACTTGGGGTGAGGCCAACTCAACATTGGGACTAAACTGTTTGGCTCCACGGACAAGGAATGGGGTGGCCAAAAGTACCAGCTGCAATGACAACAAAGCCAGAGTGCACCAGCAAGGAACAGATGGCAGGGCTTTTGCTTCCATCACTACTACTAGTAGACCTTTAGTCATCAGAGTAGTACTGAAGAAGAAGAAAATAGGGTTGCTGTAGGCTGTGGCTTTGATAAGGTGCTGAAAATGTATGTTCAAAGGAAAAGTAAAGTGAAGTTTGTCACCCAAGGAAAGAGATTGCACGGTAATTGTCTTTTCTATTCCCTCCTGAATTATCTAATCTTCCACATAGCAGCAGACCCCTTTCTTACACCCCCACTCTTATATAAATTAGGTGTAGTCTATGAAAGTCTTGAGAGCCACTTAAGTGTGATGATTAAGAGCCCAGGCCAGAAACTGGGAGATCATAAGTTCATGACTTCAGGCCAGTTATTGTCTATCCATTCTAGGAAGTAGGCAATGATCAAACACCTCTGAAAAATCTGGTTGAGAAAACTCCAGGAATTTCTCCAGGCAGTCAGTAAGAGTCAACACTGACTTGGAGGCACCACAGAGGAAAGTCATGGTGGGATGGGATGTAATGAGACTTGGAATAATTGAGTGAGCTTACATCAAGGTGAGTTGATGCACATTAGTCAATGCTCCCTTTTTTCAGTGCAGATAAACTCCTTGTGAACACATTAACAACCCTGTCTTAACAGCTCTGATGTTTCCAACTGATCTTCCTCCAAAATACTAACCAGATCTGTTGCTAAGTTTCTTCTTGGTTTGGCTATTTTCTATTACTGAATACAATTATTTTTTTCTCTAGGTATAAGATTAGGGATGCATTTGTATCCTTTTACATTTTGATACTACTCTAAAAGGAAGTAGGACAGCTAGACTGGAAACTGCACTTGATGAACCCTTTTTTTCCCACCCAAATTCTTCTTCCATTGGCAAAATTGTCACTGATCATGCAATTCTCATTCTGCACAACGATACCTTCTGCTCGGTATCTGAACAGTCCAGAGCAGCCCTTCTTGCCATTTTACTGAAGCTCCAAACAGCTCAGCCTTTCTTTTTGGAAGAAGAAAAAGGTCCTCTTGCATAGTCCTCATACAGTTTTCACATAGATGTTGCACAGATTCCCTCCCACTCCCTATTTTTCTATATTTGTTTTCACAAACCTCTTATTTAGTTAGGTTCCACTCATCATCTGACTCTAAGCAGATACTACTGCATGTAGAGTAGATACCACTATGTCCATCTGATGTTTTCACATTTCATATATGATACTACTTGGGAGAAGAAATCATTCTCTTTGCCTTTTTCTTCACCTCCCTGAGCCAGCCTGAAATTTGTTGATTTACAGCCATTTACAAAGTCTGGGGGATTTAGTCGATGTAACCCCCACGTTGTTTAGTGATATCACAACTGGACAACTTCCTGCAGCACTCTAGAAGTTTGGAAATCCCCAATCTTGTCCATCCTTCCTCTGAACAATAGCAAAGGTCAATTATCAAGGATGTTCAATACTAAGTTCAGATTCACATCTGAAAAAAAACATCAAACTAAGATTGCTGTTGGCGTGCAGCCACCTTTCAGGTTTCAATTCAAGCCTAGCCACTGCTAATTTACCTGCAGCAGCCTACAGAGATATATGACAATGGAGAATTGACTCCCAAGCAAGCCATTGTGGATTCAAGGAATTCTGGCACTTATTTGTCTATGGAATTCTTAGTGCACCCTGAGCTTGGTTGTTTGCTTGCAAACATTTCATTGCCTGACTAGGTAGCATCATCAGTGCTAATGAGTATGTGGTTTATGCTTTGTTTATATATAGTCGATTGCCCTGACAGTAGATGTTACTTCTCTATCTCTGTCACTCAAACCAGCCTCATTACCTGTGCACTGATGGATTTGACAGTACAATATTTCTTCATAGTCTAGCGCTATAGGATGAAATATGGCTCTGCCATGAGGTATGTGGTGGGCCCTAGTTCTTCAGTAGTGAATTTAGAAAATCCTCATTCTATTCTCCCTTTTCCTCAGGTTAAGATTTGTATTAGGGAGTTAGTACATATAAGGTCAGATAAGAGCTTATATAGTATACTGTATTTAGGTCTATGGAATACCACCTCACACTTTAAAAATCTTCCTATACCACTTGCTGTTTTCCAGTCAAGATTAGGAATGCTGTGTAGGAATGAAGGTCTTAAATTTTGAAACTACCTCCCTCCAAACCCTCCTATGATGTTTTCTTCTTACGCTGAAGATAGCCTTCGGAGTGGTGGTGAATCTTCATAGACTTATTTATCTAAATATGTATATATTATATATGGATCTTTGGTTATTCAAGTTTTCTCCCGTGTAAAATTGGAAGTATCTAGGCAATGTTTTGATGAAGTCTCATTCATCATCTTCAGGCTTGTGTCTTCAGCTGTGAGAAGCACAGAGCCGAAAACACAACCCTGAAGATGATGAATGAGACTTCATCGAAACATTGCCTAGATACTTCCAATTTTACATGGGAGAAAACCCGAATAACCAAAGATCCATATACAAATACCATGAGAACCTCAGAAAATATATATATATATATATATATGTGGATCTTTGGTTGTTCGGGTTTTCTCCGCGTAAGATTCAAGTATCTAGGCAACGTTTCGATGAAGTCTCATTCATCATCTTCAGGCTTCTGTCTCCGGCTCTGTGCTTTTCAGAGTAATGTGAGATTGCAGCTGCTTCCTCCTTTTAACTGCCAGTGGGGGTGGGACTTGATTGGGTGGGGGCTTGGCTGTGTTCTGATTGGGTGGGGTGTGTTCTCATTGGTAGGGGGTTTGGTTGTGTTCTGATTGGTTGGGGGTTAGCCGTGTTCTGATTGGTTGGAGGCGTGTTCTGTTCAGGTGGGGGCTTGGCTGTGCTCCGGTTAGTCTTAGTTGCTGGGGATTTGAGCTGGTGAGTTGTGATCTTGCTGTTTGGCTTCTAGTTCGTGGTCCTGTTGCATCTTCATAGTGGGTGTCGGTTTGCTTCATGTATGGCTCGGAGGGGTTTGAAGTGGGTAGTGATGCAGCTGTAGTGCAACTTCTGGTCCATGGTCGTGTCTCATCTTCTGAGTGGGTGAGAGTCTGTTTTCTACATGGAAGTGTGGTGGTGGCATCTTGTGTGGCTCTCATGGGTGTGGGTCTGGTGTCCTTCTTCATGTTAGGTACTCGTCTGTTCATGAGGGCGGGTTTCCAAATGGCTGGAAGGCGGGAGGTGTCATCTCGTTTGTTCATGCTGTGTGGGCGTTTTTCTATCTCTATGGCTTCTCTGATTATTCTGCTGTTGAAGTGTTCGGTTTTGGCGATAGTTCTGGTATTTTTAAAATCAATTTCATGTCCTGTGGCTTTGAGGTGTTGGACCAGGGAAGAGGTCATTTCTTCTTTTTGATTGAGTTCTTATGTTCTTCAATGCGTGCATTTATTCTTCTGTTAGTTTGTCCAATGTATGTGGTAGGGCAGGCAGTGCAGGGGATTTCGTATACTCCTTGGTTTTCTAATTCGATTTTGTCTTTGGGGTTTCTTAGGATGGTGGATATTTTTCTGTTTGTGCAGAATGCTGTTTTGATGTTGTGTTTTTGGAGGATCTTGCTGATTTTGTCTGTAGTGCCTTTTATATATGGGAGGAGGGCTTTGCCGTTTTCTTGTTCTCTGTCTTGGATTTTGGTTGGGGTTTCTTTTTGGATTAGGTGGGTAATCTTCTTTCTTTGGAATCCATTGGCTGTAAGTACGTTGGTGAGAGTGTGTAGTTCGGTTTTTTGGTGTTGTTCATCAGCTAAGCATTTTGTTCTGGAGATGAGTGTCTTGGCTACGGAATTGATCTGTGCTGGGTGGTGGTGTGAGAGTGCATGTAGATAGCGGTTCGTGTGTGTTTTCTTCTGGTAGATGGTGTGTCCTAGGGAGCCATTGGGTCTTTTGTATACCAAGACATCTAGGAAGGGAAGTTGGTTGTTGGCTTCTGTTTCCATGGTGAATTGTATTTTGGGGTGTAGGCTGTTGAGGTGTGTGAGGAAGTTGTTCAGTTTTTCTTTCCCATGTGGCCAGATTATGAAGGTGTCATCTACGTATCTGAGCCAGAGTTTGGGTTTGTGGTCGTATTTTTCTAGAGCTTGTGTTTCAAAGTGTTCCATGTAGAGGTTAGCGATGACAGGTGAGAGGGGTGATCCCATGGGTGCTCCTTCTATTTGTTTGTATTTTTGTCCATTGTAGGTGAAGTATGTATTGGATAGGCAGTGGTTGGTTAGATCTAGGATGTGCTTGGGGGGGGTTGTATTTGTTTTGGATGGCTGTCAAGGCTTCTTTTATTGGCACTTGGGTGAAGAGGGATATGACATCGAAGCTTACTAGTAGGTCGCTAGGTTGTAAGTTTTGTTTCTTTATGATCTCGATGAACTGGAATGAGTTTCTTACGTGTGAGTTGATGGATTCTGCATAAGGTTGTAGTTGTTTTGCGAGAAATTTGGCTAGGTTTTGTAGAGGTGAGCCTATGGAGCTGACTATTGGTCTGAGTGGGGTTCCTTCTTTGTGTATTTTGGGGAGACCATAGAGCTTGGGGCATCTGGATGATTTTTCTCTGGGTATGATTCGTTGCTGGATTTCTTCACTGATGGGGGAGGCTTTTATTTTGGATTTGGTAGTTTTTTCTAGGTAGGTGGTGGGGTCTGTCTTTAGGGGTTTGTATGTGGGGTCTTGGAGTAGGTTGGTTAGCTTGGTTTGGTAGTCAGATGTGTTCATAACCACTGTCGCATTGCCCTTGTCTGCTGGTAGGATTATTATGCTGGTGTCTTCTTTCAGGTTAAGTAGTGCAGTTTGTTCTTCTTTGGATAAGTTGCTTTTGGGTGGTTTGCTAGTGCAGAGGATGTTGGTGATTTCGAGTCTGATTTTGTTAGCATCATCAGGGTTGGTTTTGGTCAGGCTGGTTTCAACTCCACATATGATGGTTTCTGTGGGGATGTGTTTGGGAGCGACAGCAAAGTTGAATCCTTTTGAAAGGACCTTGGTTTCAGCTTCAGTGAGGATCTTGTCTGAGATGTTGTGCAATGTTTGTTTCATGTGTGGCTGTGGGGAGGGGAGTTGGTTTCTGGCATTGTTGTAGTTTCCTGAGTTTGTTGGTGTGAGTATCTGTCTTGAGGGTGGTCTGTGTTTCGGCTCTCCAGACAGCAAGTTGTTTGGATTTGTCCCAAAGTAGAGGGTGAATCTTGTTGCTGAGTCTGAGGTGGAGTGTGAGGAGATCTTTGTTGATTTGGTCTAGGAGAAACCTTTTCGTGTGAAGTTCATTTCTAATTAGGGCCAGTTCTGTTCTTTTAAGGATGCGTTTGGTGGCTGCTGTGTTGGTGTGGAATTTCAATTGGAAGCTTGTGGGAATTAAATTTTGATCTCGGCAGTTGCATAGGAATGCAAGGTCACATAAAATGGAGGCTCTTTGGACTTCAAGTTTTTCATAAGTCCTGGTCAGATGGTGGGTTTCCTCCCGTAGAGGTGCAATATTTGTTTTCTGAGGTTCTCGGGTATTTATATGTGGATCTTTGGTTGTTCGGGTTTTCTCCCGCGTAAGATTCAAGTATCTAGGCAACGTTTCGATGAAGTCTCATTCATCATCTTCAGGCTTCTGTCTCCGGCTCTGTGCTTTTCAGAGTAATGTGAGATTGCAGCTGCTTCCTCCTTTTAACTGCCAGTGGGGTGGGACTTGATTGGGTGGGGGCTTGGCTGTGTTCTGATTGGGTGGGGTGTGTTCTCATTGGTAGGGGGTTTGGTTGTGTTCTGATTGGTTGGGGGTTAGCCGTGTTCTGATTGGTTGGAGCGTGTTCTGTTCAGGTGGGGGCTTGGCTGTGCTCCGGTTAGTCTTAGTTGCTGGGGGATTTGAGCTGGTGAGTTGTGATCTTGCTGTTTGGCTTCTAGTTCGTGGTCCTGTTGCATATATATATATATATATATGTGTGTGTGTGTGTGTGTGTGTGTGTGTGTGTGTGTGTGTGTGTGTCTGTGTGTTTTCTCAAGTTTTCACGGATACTTACATGTATGGCATTCAGCTTTGTTCGGGTATTTTCCCACGTCATTGTAGTTGTGCTTTTATGTAGTTGTGCCTGATGATGGCAGATGAGATTCTGCCGAAACATTGCTTACAACTTTAAAACACAACTAATGACATGGGAAAATACCCAAACAAAGCTGAATGCCATATATATATATATATATATATATATATATATATATATATATATATATATATATATATATATATTCATTCTTACATTTTCGCGGGTACTTACATGAATGGTATTCAGCTTTGGGTATTTTCCCATGTCATTATAGTTGTGCTTTTAAAGTTGTAGCAACGTTTCGGCAGAATCTCATCTGCCATCATCAGGCTTCTGTATTGTGTTTGTCTGTGAGTCAGACTTTGTCTGTGAGTCAGACTTTCACAGCCGTTTCAGTTTTAAATTTGGGGCTAGCCTACTGCTGTGCCAAAATGGTTTTTCTTAATCCTGATTGGTTGGGAGTCTTGGTCTGTGTTTATTGGTCTTGGAGTTTGCTGTGTTCTGCTGTTCTGAAACAGTTTGTTGGTTTTATAATTCTTTCCAATAGATCAGTCTAAGTTACAATTTTCTTACATTGACCTCAGTTAATGATGTATATTATTGTTTTGCATGTAAAACATTTGCTCTGATGACAAAGCAATAAACCATAGTCACATTTAGTAATTTATACATTTTGCTGCTTTTGTTTGACCGTGTTCAGCTCAACATGTTCAGCCTCTTCTGCTTGCTTTTAGTTCAATAAACAACAGAACTTTGCTGACAGGTTTTTCAAATGGAAGAAGATAGTCGTGGAAATAAACTGCTGATGTTGATGGATATGAATCATGCTATGAATGCTTAGTTAGCTCCTCTAAAAAGCAGTCTTTGCCCCCAAAGCTTTACAAAAAAGACACTATATAAGACAGGTCAAGGATGTATAATCATCCCATCTTAACGATGAATGAAGAACCAATGAAAGCAAGTGATTTGCCCAAGGTCACACACAGAACCAAATGTAAAGCAAATTAAATAAGCTTGTTTGTGTCAACTTCTTGCTGAGCTTGGAATCATTTTTGTACTTGAGGCTGAAAGAGCGAAGTTGTTACAATAACATTAGGGCTTATTAAGCTCTGGAAGGAATCCTTCCAGTGTAAAGATTCTTTACACTGCCCAACTCACAGAGTTGCCTAGTAAGCAGAGAATGTTGGCCATATTAATGTCATTAATAATGGTGCCATTTGTTATAGGCTAAATATTGTACAAAGCAAAATCTGCTTTAATCCCAAATTAGAACATGCTTGCAGCTGTCACCTGGGGCATTTTTCCTGATCTTAATTTTTAAAATAATCGGTGAGACCTGCTGGTTTCTAAAATTACAAAAGCAGTTAAGCTGTTCTCTCAGAGAAGCTTCTGCACAGTATGGTGTATATGCAAATAGACAAGTGGACTGTAGGGCTTGTTAGACAGGAGTACATGAATAGTCTGGCACATAACTTCACATAAAACAAAGAATAGGCAAGACTCATTTTCAATAACAGATTAATACTGGGATCAGTTGTCACTTATTAAATATTTGATGCTGTGGGTGAGGGTGGCTGCTACTAGGGGCAGGAGGGCACAAAAATGGCTATCGCAGTGCTGTTTGGGTGTGGGTGGGTGGGTATATGCTACAGAGTACAAGATCCCCAGGGTTTTGTACTCCAGTCTGACTCCATGGGAGAAAAAGTGATGGGAGTGGGAGTGACTTCCTTGCCTGCTTCCCTATTGACTTTGCTTGCCTACCTCCTGCCTCCTGACAAACAGGGAAACTCACAAATACCACTTGCACGTCTGAAGAACACTCCAACCAATTGTAAATATGATCCACCTGCCAAGTGCCCAGATTGTGATCACGTGACTGCAAAGATGATGGGGCTGGAACTTCAAGGACTCCTCATAAGAACCACTCATTCAGCACCACCATAATTTCAAACAGTCATTGACCAAGGACTATTCATCATTTAGAGGAAGTTCGTGTTACCTAACACATTGTGGTTTGCACAATTTTCTTTATTTCAGCTTCTTTTTCTCTTCCCAGTTTGCATTTCACAGTATGCATCATGATAATTTCAACTCTATGCATTCATATCTTCTCTGTTGAAGAAGATATTTATTGATTTTCAGGCAGTCTGAACATTTGAATTCATTACATTAAGGCAAAAGCAATTATTTACTTTATACCTGAGTGCCACTTCTGGCACAAAAATAAAAAGAAGGACTTGATGCAGCGTGTGACAAATTCTGTGCCAAAGTGAATTATCTATCTGTACAGAGCCTATTTAGAATATGTGTAGAATAGAAGAGGCCTTTGAAATATTTCTCCAATTTCATGTTGATTCCTTTGAGTGACTTAAGTAATGCAGAATCTGGTGTTATTTATAAATCAGCATGATGCTCACCTGACAATACTATGTACAATTTTATCAGGAAAAATATAAACAAATTTAAGAAGAGTAATTGAGTCTATTCTGAGAAAATAAATGAAAAGGTTAAATATTGTGAAATACCTTTAAGAAAACTAAAGTAAATCCATAGTTTTAATAGTTGCACATATGAGCTATGAAATTCAGAGAACTGTTACTGATCTTTTGATCTTTTATATTTTTTTTATATTTTATGTCTTATTAGAAGTTAGAAGTTCACTGCCTCTCTTTTTTTAGAAAGATCTCAACTGGATGGACAATTAAGTTAAATAGTAAGATTGGGAAGATGAAATTTTATTCTATAGGGTGAGGGTTTAGTTAGTGACTGCTGCACAGTCACTGAAACTCATTAAATGGTAAGTTCATAGAATAATAGTCTTTTGAGAGCCCTCAACCAAAAAAACCATTTAGCTCTTGCTTCATTGTAGAAATACAGTATTATTTTAATTAAGCAACCACTAGTTCACAAGCAAGTAAAAGGAGAAGAACACTTGCTAGCAGGACACACACCCAGAGACAGCTTTGCTGTGGTGGGGTGGGGGCAGAGGTGATATTCAAGAGGTTCTGACCAGTTTTGGAGAACCAGTAGCAGACATTTTGAGTAGTTTGGAGTCCCACCTCTGACTAGAGATTTTTCAGTATCCTTCCCCTGCCATTCCCACCAAGCCACACCCACAGAACCGGTACTAAAAAAAATTGAATCCCACCACTGGGTGGGGGAGTCTCATCCTTGACTCTGATTGATAGAGGACAAGTCCACATGCTTAGTCCTTGTAGCTCCAAACTAGCTTAGCCAATATTCCTTTACCTTCTTCAATCACAGTCCACTACATTCTTTCGAAGTGTGCGTGGTAAGGCATTCCATGTGTACAGGAAGTGCGTGATACTGCATCACAGCTATAGTTCTATATTCACAATTACGAAAAACACAAAACACTGCTGTTCTCTGCATAGAATTTCAGGGGGTGGGTAGGATAACAAGTAGCTATGCACAAACCAGGTTGACCTAATTATATTACAGCCCTGCAACTGATTCTCTGCAATTAAGTTATTCCAAGGAGAGGCCTTCAAAACTGCTGGCTCTGGGACCTGAAATTAACTTGTTAGATTCCTTTGCATTTCATATAATTTGGGATGAATCAAGGAATAACTGCTCTGTAAAATGAAATTCAGAGAATGATTTATATCCCACATTATAAACCTTCTTTGTGGATCCTTTGAATTAGACTACCGTTTCAAATGAAGCTCTGAAGTCCTTTATATATTTTCAATGCCTCTGTGTAAAGGAACAAATTACAGAACCAGAAAATCCCTTTTTGGTGTGTGCGTTTTGCTGCAGCCTCATCTTCTATACTACATGTAGCTGGAGGGGAAACTGGAAAGAAAACTTGCACAATGATTCCACTGATATTTTCTCTATTTCCAAACAATTATTATATAATACCAAACATGAAGATTTCTACAGGAGAAGGGAAAGGAGTTGTATTCCATTTTGAAATATGTAGAATACAGTATATCTATTACATCAATCATAGGTTATTATTAAGTTCTTGCTATTTTCCAACTCTTTTAGGAAAAGTGCTTGGAAGAGAAATGGTGATAACTAATACACACAGGTTTCCTTTGCTCCTGATAAGTTTATTAAAGGAAATTTTTTATATATCTGATAGAACAAATATGCCAAGTTGGTCCTTAAAAGGTTGTGTTCCAATTCCTCATTTGGTTTCTGAATAAGGGCATTATTATTATTTATTATCAAATTCATTTGCCACCCATTTCATGGTTCAAGGCAACTCTGAGCGGCATGGATGGGGGAGTTAAGGAAGTAATGGTGACTGCACAGTTGAAGGTCTGCCCTTTTTTTATAAGCGTTGCAAAGGCATGGCCTCAATTGCACACATCTTTACTTTCCATACAATCCCAATTCCCCACCAATGACTATTATTCTCTTTCTTATAACTTTTAGTCAAAGTAAACCTGATCTCTCCTGTGCATTGATGATCATATTCAGAGTGGCTAAAACCAATCAATCCAACTTCTAATCCAGATTATTCCAAAATTGTACTTTCCAATTCAATTTCAAATTGTATCCCATGTATCCATCTCTGCTCAAGGGAAATGATAAACAGAAAGATAGACATCCCAATGTAAAAATAGTAGTTAGGATTAAATATATCTGAAAAAAGTTTTAGTGGAGGAGGATAGCAATAGCAATAGCACTTAGACTTATATACCACTTTGTAGTGCTTTACAGGCCTCTCTAAGCGGTTTACAGAGTCAGCATATTGTCCCCAACAATTTTGGGTCCTCATTTTACCCACCTTGTAAGGATGGAAGGCTGAGTCAACCTTGAGCTTGGTGAGATTTGAACTGCCAAATTGCAGGCAGCCGACAGTCAGTAGAAGTAGCCTGCAGTACTGCACTCTAACCACTCACTGATTGTTGACTTCTTTCCTAAAGGCAGAAAGAAAAGGGATAAAGTCCAATATTTAAGAGAACTTTCTCATCAATTAGGAGTAAGATCTCATTTATCTAACAAACCTCTCTTTAAAAAAGTTTATCATACAGATTTTAATACCCTGGCAAATTTATAATAGAACAGGTGGACGTTCAGATAATGAAACTCAGTTCTGCTTTGAAAATAAAAAGCAGTTGGCAGCTAGTCAAAACTTTCAATATGGGCAAAATATGATCCTAATACTGTGCACTAATTAGCAATGTTTCATATGAAATTGGGCTTTCATAAGACCTGATTAATTTTCATTCTGGCCTTGGGATGGTCCCAGTATCTATTATCAATGCTTTTTCCCCTTTGAAAACTTTGGTGTAATTTCATAGTTATCAAATAGTTCCTTTTGCTTCTTTTTGAAATGCTCAATCTTTTCTAATCCTGATTTGCTTTACCACTATCCTGATATTGTACATACACAAACACACACACATATGCAATCACACAAATTATGTGATATGGACCTCTTGAACTTGAACTTGAGCCCTTAGCATAGGTATCTGAAGATCAAATCTAAACCTGTTCAATAAAAAGCTCTAAAAAGCATGTCATGGTCTTAATAAGCAATTAATACTTCTATTATTTTTTGTTTTCATGTGTTTTAACTATAAACCTCATATTTTTCAAGCACTGAAAAATAGTGGATTTAGCCCTCAGACTCTTCATATTGCATCTCTTCATTCACAGCGTATTTATGGTTAGATACTTAAATGCAGGGAACATAGTGATCCTCCCTCTAATGACCTCCTGTCTCATCTAATGGCCCGTTGCCATCCTGAAGTGCAATTAACAGCATAAAAGTTTCCAAAGCAACTGTATAATTCTTCTACTGTTACCTGGACATCCATCACTTTCACTTATCTTTCTATAATGGCCTTGACCACTAGAATCCTCTACCTACCAACACACATGTGAAAAATTTCTGCTGAAATTACCTTGACCTCATTTTCTCCACAGCTGGAACCCACATTGTCACAAAGAAGACAGAGTGAGTACAACTCATTTGCCTGGTCTCCAGCAGCTTTTCGCTGATACTTGCCCATTTATGGAATTGCTCGCATGCACACAGGATTGCTGAAGCATGTTGGCTTAGCAATGCCTCTCTGCCACTAACTGAAGCCTACTAGTGATCAGTGATCTGGTCAGTAAAATATGTATTTATTTATTTATCCAATTCAGATAATCACCCATCTTATAAAGAAGTGAGATATTAATAATACTAGCTTCTTCTTCATCATCATCATCAGAATGGACTTTTGAGGGTATTTCATTCTTAAAGCCTCATGGTCAGATTGTGAGTTTCAATTACCACAACAAAGTAAATACTTGAAGAGTATCAAATAACTTTTCAAGTACATGCAACTACCTAGGTGTTTGCCATATGTCTGCTACCTTGCCTTTATAGAACAGCAAAAAAAAAAGCATTATAGGAAGCTGTTCTATTTAGGAGCATGGAGAATTTTCCTATACTGTTTGTTTATTTAGCTCAATATTATTTACTCTGCTTGAAGCTTTCCAGCACAGTGATCTTCTGCATCAGCTGCTGCATTTAGCTCTTCAGATACTGTAGGTAATCAGGGATTAAACCTGAGCTTTTCTCACGTGCATTATAATACACTTCAAGTTTTGTAGCCTATATAGTCTGTGCTACTGCTATGCTAATCCTTATTCTGGAAACCCAGAAACTGCTTCATAATGGAGTCATAAATTTCACAATATGGTTATGTGGAGTGAAGAAAATGCATTAGATAAAGCAGACCATTGATCTATTCAGACCAAAAACTGTCAATCCCAGTGAGCCATGACTCTGGAGGGATCTTGGTGGACTTGGTTTCCAAAGCTTTCTTCCTAAGGTCTTTCAGATGCAAATGGCAAAAGAAATTGAAATAGAAATAGAAATGGAATAGACATTTAGCCTATCTGAGAGGTCACTCCAAGCAGCAGCTCTTCAGAGTCCAGCGCACAGTCACCACAGCTCTACAACACAATCAAAAAATAGAAAGGACATGAAGTGAATGCCCTTTTACCACCTCCATATGCTACAGCACCTCAACCAGTGTTGATACTAGCATGAAAAAGGAGAGCAATGAAGGTCAGAAGCTATTGGCTTTTTTTTCTTGTCCTCTAGTTGCTTTCAAAGACAGAAGCAGCATGAGATCTGAGTAAGTCAAAGTTGTATCTGCTGTTTGCCAATTCAGAGTTTCAGTGACTGACCCAGCTCATGAATCATACTAAGCCATCATATGATTTGTTTGATTTGAGTTTTGTAAACCTTGCTAATTGTAATGTATTCAGTAAATCATGGATAAGCCAACTACCCTGGCATTGAGCAAGTGCTCCTTATTATTGATCTTTAGCAGATATTATTTTGAATAAGAATAAAGGGCTAAGAAAGATCTCTTTTGATGCAAGCACAGCCAAGACAATTAAGAAATGTGATAAATAAATAGCTAGAGATTAAGTTTGTTGTTGTTGTTTTAAAAAAAAGTCAAGAAGGTGTTTCAGAGAATTAGCCTAACTATACCTTTTTAAAAAGATACTCTTGCATTAAACTTTCAGTGGTAGAAGACAAAATGCAGAACATTAATGTATTTCTTTTTACAAAAACAAGGTCAAATGCACAGGAAGGGAATTTAGCCATTACTAATAACATCACCAGTAAACATGCTTTCTTATAAATTACTATATTTTCCCCAGATAGGAAGTGTTGCAACTTGATTGCTGGGGAAATGAAATGCCTTCACAACAGAAATGTCATTTTGGGAAAGAGATATGATCTGTAGGGAAACTATGTGTATAGTGCAAAGAGCTGACTGTGTGGAAAGGCAATGAGACAAGCCAAACTTCACTGCTAAGGTTGCAGCCATAAACAGATTGGACTCATTGGTTTCTGCCAAATTTATTTCTGATCTATATGCTCAGGATTGCACTGCTCATTTTGGATGTGGATGAAGTAGTCTCATCCTCCCAAGTCAGCACTGTGAGAACCACAGAGCAAGTTCAGATATGATCTACTACTCTTCTACGATGTTGCTGAAGCCAAAAGGGCTGCCCAGGGATGTGTGTGTGCCTGTGTGTATATCCTTTCTTCAGATCAGTAACAATGTGGCCTATCAGCAGGAATGGCTTGTGGTCCTTACAGAATTTTTCCATAATTCATACCATGGTCTCTTCTACAGCATCAAATATTTATGTCTGGAAACTTAGTAACAAAGCACATTTCTTCTTCCTGGTGGACCATTCATACCTAGCATAAATTTCCTGTGTTAAAATAATTATATTCACAAATCAGTTGAACGTTTCATTGGAATGGGACACATTTTAGAAAAAAGAGAGCTCTTCTCCTTTCATACCTAAGAAGCTAAGGAGCCAAACAGCTATCTATCCTACTTTTGTCATCCTATGTTACCATAGCAAGGTCAGGATTATATCTTCCTACTACACACTCTGTGTAGTATCAAGGGTATAGCATCATCTCCTTCTTACAATCCAATTCAGAGTTGCTCATTGATCATTAAGGCAACTTCTCACAAGCCTAGAGTTTGGCATAATAATACAAAGCTGAAAGCTAGTGAGAGCAAAAGATCACATTTAAAATATCAATTCATACTATTTGCGGTATTTGGGGGATTGCACTGTAGCGTTTGAATTAATGGAGATCAACACAATCAGCACTTAGACTAGAGATGTCAAGCATATTCAGTCAACAAGAGTGACATGTTATAAATACTTTCACATACAAAAACATGCAGAGTTGTCTATTTATTCTCTTAACTCAGGGAAGGGAAACTTTGCTATATCACACACCCACTAGAAGTTGCCACTGGCTTGGCCAGTACTGAAAAGAATGCAAGGAGTTGCCATTCAACATCTGTGGGGCTTCCCTATCCATGATTTAATTATTATTTAAAGGAAATGGGGCAAGGAATGTAGGTCCTGATCTTCAAATATCAGGCTTTATCCCTTCCAATGCATATACCAGGCCATAATGTAATGGAAGGAACAAAGCTAAAATAAGAAATAATCTGTAGCCACAGATTATTTTATCCAATAATATGAAACTAGAAATCAAAGACATAAGAAAGACATGCTCAACAACATTGCAGAACAATGTTTTTGGACAGGAATGTGTTTGTGTGTGTGTGTCAAAATCTGGAAGTCAATGGTGTTATGATTCAAGCCCCACCCTTTCATGCTCAAATGTGCGTTTACAAAAGAAATGGTGTTGAATCCCAATGGAATGTCAATAGAAGTAGATTTTGACCCACTCATCCTATATACATGCTGCTGTTTCTGTATTGAACTACTTTTGGCCTTTTTCCACTGCTGAGCTGCCCTCCACCCACCTTTAAATTGGTTTTAAAAAAACTATAGTGACATGAAATGTTCCCATTGCTACCGTAGTTCCTCTTCTGCCTCTCTTGCCTCAGTTACTGCAATCTTTTGATTTCCCTCCGAGAAAAGTCTAACACATCTGTTATACACCTTAAGATTGTCCTTGGATGGTATAAGAATGCAGAGACAATACTACACTATTTTAACAACAATATAGCTAAGGACAGATTTAGCTTCAGGTTGTAAGAATTAAGCATAAAAATGACAGTACAGAGCAGAGGTGGTATTCAGCAGGTTCTGACCAGTTCTAGAGAACTGGTAGTGGAACTTTTGATTAGTTCGGAGAACCTGCTGAATACCACCTCTGGATGGGCACCTAGCCCTTGATTTGAAATACAGTACTGTATTAGATTTACTGAATTAACAAACATGCACCTATCTCAGAGAGCTCCTCATATGAAAATTATTTTCAGTGACAAAAAAAATATCAAGAAATGCAGATTCCCATATCATACTAAGTCATAAAAGAGTTACAAGTTAGTATATTGTAAATCTAGGGAAGGGCCTGGCAGGTGTTAAGTTTGAAGATCTCTTTTTTTAACTAGTAATTTAAGAACCACTACTCAAAACCAGATGAAAAATAGTGGCCCAAGTATGGATAGATCTTTGTATTCTTCTTTGCTTGCTTGCTTGCTTGCTTGCTTGCTTGCTTGCTTGCTTCCTTCCTTCCTTCCTTCCTTCCTTCCTTCCTTCCTTTAATTTGTATAGCCACCTATCTCAAACTAGCAAATCTGGGTGGTAAACAAGCATAAAGCCAATTAAAACAGTAAACACACAATGCAAAAAAAGAATAAATGCAAATAGCAGCCAAGAGCTATTATAATCTGTCAGTATCAACATAACTAGAAAGCAGGGCCTTTCATACTCTTGGGAATCCAGACTTGGGCACATAGCCAGATCTTCAAGGCAGAGAAAAGCTACAGCAGAGAAAGCAACATTGCTTGGCTGATAGAACCAGCAGCATGCCCATCCTGCCAGACAGAATTGGATGGATAGAAGCAACTGGAAGAAGATGGTATCTTCCGGCAACCCAAGTCATGCAGGGCTTTGAAGGTGACAACCAGCTTCTACAATTGTTCTCAGAAAACACATGGCAACCAATACAGAACCCAAAACCAATGGTGTTACACGTGCTGAACAGCCAACAGCATTTACAATTCATGTACTTGCATTCTGTCTTTTTCATTATTCTGTATCAGCTGAAGGTTCTGAATGCTCCATGTGTTGGAGTAGTTCAAAATCGAGTGTGGAGCCATTGTGGCACAGTGGTGAGTGCAGTGCTGCAGGCTACTTCTGCTAACTGCCTGTTGCCAGCAGTTCAGCAGTTCAAATCTCACCAGGCTCAAAGTTGACTCAATCGTCCATCTTTCCTAGGTAGGTAAAACGAGAATCCAGATTATTGGGGGCAATATGCTGACTCTGTAAACCGCTTAGAGAGGGCTGTAAATGACTGTGAAGTGGTATATAAGGCTAAGTGCTATTGCTATTACAAAGGTCTTGTTCATATGCTCAATGCAATAATTTACTTTCAGGATAAGAATCATTTCATAATCCCAAAATATTTAGTTTCATTGTAGTTTTTTCACTAAAGTAACTAATTTGAGGGCAGAAAATCTTTTAATCTGTAAAGATTAGGAACATCTTGATGATCTATATATGCAACCCCAGGATCTACTGGATCATTTCAATCTCTTGCTCAACCTTGTTTCAGAAGACTGGGGAAGTCTCAATGTTTTATTCCTATGATACCTGTTCTATTTCTAATGTGTTTCTTTTCTTTCCCTTAGGCTCCAGCTGCAGCTGGCATTCTTCTTCACTCTGACCCATGAAGTATTTTGTGTATATATATAAACTTAAGAAAACAAATATATACATACATACATACATACATACATATATATATGTGTGTGGATCTTTGGTTGTTCGAGTTTTCTCCCGCGTAAGATTCAAGTATCTAGGCAACGTTTCGATGAAGTCTCATTCATCATCTTCAGGCTTCTGTCTCCGGCTCTGTGCTTCTCAGAGGGAACAACCAAAGATCCACATACAAATACCGAGAACCTCAGAAATATATATATATATATATATATATATATATATATATATATATATATATATATATATATTTTGTTTTCTGAGGTTCTCGGATATTTATATGTAGATCTTTGGTTGTTGGGTTTTCTCCCACGTAAGATTCGAATTTCTCCCACGTACTTGAATCTTACGTGGGAGAAAACCCAACAACAAAGATCTACATATATATATATATATATATATATATATTTGTTTTCTTAAGTTTTCGCGGGTACTTACATGTATGGTATTCAGCTTTGTTCGGGTATTTTCCCACGTCATTATAGTTGTGCTTTTAAAGTTGTAGCAATGTTTCGGCAGAATCTCATCTGCCATCATCAGGCTTCTGTATTGTGTTCGTCTGTGAGTCAGACTTTCACAGCCATTTCAGTTTTAAATTTGGGGCTAGCCTACTGCTGTGCCAGAATGGTTTTTTCTTAATCCTGATTGGTTGGGAGTCTTGGTCTGTGTTTATTGGTCTTGGAGTTTGCTGTGTTCTGCTTGATTGGTGTTTCTAATATCTTCTGTCTGTTTTGTGGCTTTTTTTGTGTTTTGATTGGGTGGCAACATTGTGTTCCTGTATTGGAGGCTTTTAGTGCAGCTTGGCTCCGAGTAAATGGACAGCTATCATTTATTAGGAAGCTAGGTTTCATCTGGGTGCCTGGTTGGGGTGTGTTTGAGCTGGAGGTATCAGGGGGGATCTGTTTGTGCCCAGGTGTTTGCCTGCTAGTGGAGTGGAGATTGTTTTGTTTGTGAGTGCAGGCTTCCAAATAATTGACAGTCTGGTGGAATCATCTCTTCTATTCATGCTTTCAGGTCTTTTTTTCAATCTCTATGGCTTCTCTGATAATTCTGTGGCTGGGGTTTTCTATAGTCACTGAGGTTTTGGTGCCATTGAAGTCGATGCTATGACCTGTTGCTTTCATGTGTTGGACTAGTGAGGAAGTATGTTCCAGATGTTTTACTGCATTTTTCTGTTCATCCAGGTGGGTACTTATTCTTCTATTGGTCTGTCCAATGTATGTGGCCAGGCATGATGCACAGGGGACTTCGTATATGCCTTGGTTTTCCAGGTCAATTTTATCTTTGGGGTTTCTAAGGATGACTGCTATTTTTCTCTCTGTTTTGAAGGCAGTCTTGATGTGATGCCTGTGTAGTATCTTACTGATTTTGTCTGTAGTACCTCTTATGTAGGGCAGGACAGCTGTCCCATAGGTCTGTTCATCTTCTAGGTCTCCATTATGTCTCAGTGTGTTTTCGTGGATCAAGCCGGTGATTTTGCTTTTGTGGAAGCCGTTGGCTGTCAGTACTTTAGTCAGGGTGCATAGTTCAGTCTTTATGTGTGTCTTGTCTGCCAGGCGTTTGGTTCTAGCAATTAGTGTTTTGGCCACGGAGTTTATCTGTGCTGGGTGGTGGTGGGATTGGGCATTGAGGTAGCAGTTGGTGTGTGTTTTCTTCTGATATATGGTGTGCCCTAGTGTGCCATCTGTTTTTTTGTAGATTAGTGCATCTAGGAATGGTAGTTGTTTGTTTGTTTCCGTTTCCATGGTAAACTTGATTTTGGGGTGTGTGCTGTTTAGGTGTGTTAGGAAATTGTTTAGGTTTTCTTTTCCATACCTGAAAATACCTGAACAAAGCTGAATACCATGCATGTAAGTACCATGAAAACTTAAGAAATATATATATATATATATATATATATATATATATATATATATATATATATATATATATATATATTTGTACACTGAGCCATAATTCAACAAAAAGAAACAATCATTTTCTTTGAAAAGATAAAGTTTTCCAGTCAACTGGTCTGGATTCTGAATATCCTCAGGCATTTAGATTAACAGCAATGTGACAGAGAAAGGAAGGGAAAAAATTATCCCCAAAATACAAGATAAGGGGCTGCCTACCGCTTTAACCCATCTACAAAAATTCCAGAGCAGCTGTTCTGTGTGAGATGAGAGCAGGCAAGAAAAAACAAATGATGCAGATAGAAGAATAATTAATGCATGATCCATAAAATTCCAGTTTGTAGACGTGCGTTCCTGCTGGGCAGTTAAAAAGCAGTGTTTCAATATCTCATCAATTATTCATAGGCCTATACCATTTTAGTAGTTAAACTTGTTTCCAATTAATCTTTAATTAAATCAACTTTTAAAAAAATAACTCCCACACAGCCGTTGCCTGAAGCAAGGTCCTCTTATCTATTGAAGAATCAGTTTGGTGTCAGGAATAATTCATGTATCACTAAATATCTATACGTAAGCCAATTCCATGTCAGAATCAACACAAACTCATTGTATTATTCATCACACTTGATCCCACATGCTATTTTGTTAACATGCTGAACTAAGATCAAAACTAGCTTCTTTTTAATAATGATGCCACAATCAGTGTACAAGAAACCTTACAAAACCTTGACACAACCTGTTTTCCAGAATGCTTGCAAACTTAAAATAATGAAAAGAATGATAACCAGAGGCAGAATTAATTCAAACATTTAGCTCAGATAATGTATTTTAACTTTATTATAATTTCTAGTTATTATATTTCCCAACAATATTAAATACATAAAGCATATTACTAGTATTAAATGTGTCCTAAATTAAGAAAAGGGCATACTCGGAATCTAATATAATATTCATCTTTATGTACACAACATGTATTCTGGATCATTCAGCAGATTCTCCTAGTCTTTCTGTTTTTTAAAAAAGCCAGCTCAAATATTAATTATATCCAGGGCTGTTCATCTGAACTAGATTGCCCTTCATGTAGGGGAGGACTTTAAATAAATATAAAGTCAAAATTTTAGTTCAGTTCTAAAACTAAGGAGGAGCTGTGGGAAAAAGAAAGGAAAAATGATCCAATGTATAATAGTCAACGTATAAAAATTACCCCAGCATACAACATCATAAAAGTTCTGGAAACAGGATTTACAGACATTTGTCTTAAATTTCTATATTGGACGGGTAGCAAATTCACGGAATATTTCAACAGTCATCAAATTAAATGTACAGCATTAAACTGGTATGGAAGTCAATGAAGAAATAGTAAGTAACATTGTGACACACCAATATATATGTAAACTAGTCTACATTTTGATCGCCATATAAATGCTTGGCAAGTTATAATGGAACCTTTAATTATCTCTGTGAAGTTTGCAATAAGGACTACTTCTAAAACCTAGCTGAAAAGTTCTACAAAGCAAGCATAATGAGTCGGAATGTTGTCCAGGAAAATATTTGGGTCTCACATGATAAGCATTTAGGTGATTTGTTTATCTGTCTTATGAAACCAGGCATTTTAGTTCAAAACTGTGATATATGGTCTAGTATTTTATGAAAACATTCATTATACCTCATTTAGCATAAATTGTTAAATCATATCATTGATGAATATGATGAGCTCATTGGCCATCTTTGCAGCCAGTGGCTCTTTTAAATAACATGGAAGAAGTGACAAGAATCCTTTGATTTTTAAGAATTTCAGGAAAACACATTCTCTGAGCTGGCTGGCCAGATGATAGTTTATCAGATGATCTTACTCCTCTTTTGAGCATTCTTATCTATCAGAGATGTCCAAGGCCACTAAATTATGCCCAATGAAGGCAGCAGAAAATACTTACCAAAAGAAAGTCAGAAAGATTAATAGAGAGGATACCCTGATGCCTAAGTAGAAATTGCAGGTTGTAATGCATATCATGATCTTCATTCCAAAAAGAAGCCACCAAAACGTAGGCGTCTTTCTTGAAAAAGCAGTGATTAGTCACTTCCTTCTATAAATAACAATACCCAAAAATCTTGGACAGGCACTTAGAAAATATGCACGTGGACAAAATTTCCATCCACTGCTTGATTCCATATAGTTCATTGATACATTACAATATCCTAGATTCTTAGGGAAAAATTGATGCATATGAAGGACAATACCAGCTAAAGAACTGGCAGCTGTGATTACATATTTTTGTGCATGTAATAATTTATTAAATTTATATGCTGCCCAACCTCCATACAGCTCCTGCGTGATATTCTAGAATAAAGTCCAATCCTTTAAATACTAGAAATTGTCATCAATATTAATTTCTAAACTGTGCTGTAGAACATTCCAAGCTGGCAACTAACAAAGGGGCATTCTTGTAACAGAAATATGAAATATATTGTCCAGTACATTGATTTCAGTATTCATGCTGCCTGTATACCAAAGACTACTGTCCACTGGCCCTGATTTTCTGTAACTGTGCTTCACGTCGAACACAGATATTAGGTAAATGTCATATCCTTTGAACATCCCAGCTTCTTAATTCCTGAATTAATTCAACCTTCTTGCTACATAGCATGCTATAAAAAGGAAGAGCAGGGTTAAGTAAAACTGGAAAGAGTCAGGTCAGATTCAGTGAATCTGTTTCTTTCCATAATATTCCCAATAGTTCCCTGAGAAGTAAGGAAGGAAGGAAGGAAGGAAGGAAGGAAGGGAGGGAGGGAGGGAGGGAGGGAGGGAGGATCTTACACTGTACAGTTTTGCATCCAGAGAAATGCTGTGTCTTTCAGCTCACAGAATCGTACTGGATTGAACTGGGATATTTGGCCGTGCAAGTGATGATAGGAACAAGTGGGAGAGCTCTGGCCCACAAAGCTGCTCATATGCAATTCTGTTCAAGGCTGTTGCTATCCCAGCTAAAGCCTCAGCAACTACAACCTCTGGAAAGTCCCCTTGTTCTGATCCAAACCTGGTTCCAAGACAGCTAACATACGACAAAGGCAGCAGCACAACCTTTTAATGTTTCATCTATGAACCCTGTTTCTTCACAGATAAAAGGCTGCTTCCAACTAATTATCTCTGACAAGAAAGAGCCTTGCCAAGTTTTTGTAAGGCTGCCAAAAAACAACAGATAAGAAAGTTTACAACACAAGAGTCTTCAAATACCAACTGTTATGTTCACGAGGCTGTTTCAAAACGTCTTTGCTTCCTACAAAGAACGTTCGTTTCACAGCTGCCTTTTATCTTCCTGAAGGAGTGGCCATTACCTTGCAGCCTTACTCCCAAGTTGCCTATGCTGTTGCAGCTGCTCTTTCCTGCGAGCAATCCTGTGTGCGTGTGCACTTGGCACAGACTCCTCGGGAACCTCCTCATTGCTGCTGCCAGCCCCCACAATCTCTGAAGGCAGCAGTCTACTCCCTAATGATCTTGGCCCGCCATCTGAGTCCTTGCTCTCCTCAGCCATCCGCACCTGCTGCCGGCTAACCACAGCACCCCTCTGAAAACCCAACAGTTCCATTAGATGACTGGGAGAGATCAAATAACTACAAATAGTTCTCATTTACTGAATGCCTTATTTAGCAACAGTTTGAAGTTAAATCAGCTGAATAAAAACAGCTTTGCCACAAGTTCTTGCATATACAACAGTTATAACCTCCTGCAGTCATGTGACCATTATTCACAAGATTCACCACCTATCCCAACCTGCAGAATTAAAGGGGAACACACAAAAAATGAAATCAGAAGGCACAGTCATGTGATGTCTTGCTTAACAACCATAGAGTTTAGCAATGGAATCATCAGTCTCAATTGTGGTTGGTAGGTGAAAATTAACTGTAGACCATTCTCCCAAAAGAGATTGGTGGCACTGGCCAATCTAAACCAATCAGAATATGATCTGGCCAAGAAAAGGAACAGATGATAATATCTTCCACCTGAGACAAAAAGCAGTTCTAATGGGTAGCCTCCTGTGCATGGGGGCTCCCCAAAAAATCATTATCTTTGTTGTTGGGGATATTCCACTAAGTGGAATAAATACAGAATATGATTTCATACTATAAACCTCTGAAATCTGATAAGAAGACTAGGTTTTTGTGCTAAATGAAAATTAAAGCCTCCATAATATGCAAGTCAAGCATGCATTAAGGGTGCAGTGTGATCCTATGTATACATTTCTTCATAAAGACTGTTATTGTTATTCAGCATAATTGCTGTTAAGCTTGGCCTTATAAGAAATATTTCTAAATCACACATTATGTCTATAGCGTAGAACCTGTAAACAGGTCACTCCATCTTGAAGAAATATTCACTTTCAGTACTATTTCTCCCTCTTTGGTAAATGAATGTCAAAATTAATGTTAAGTCTCTGCTTGAACACTGAACAATCATATATCATCTACTCAGCTTCTTATTTGCAAGCATTCAGGATTTCCAAATCATGGGAAATAAATCATGTGAAAGAGCTTTTAAAATAGTAAGCAACTCCATCTAGCTTTGCGTTGATGTAAGTTTCTTTCTTACTTAGCTCTAAAATATGTTGAGCCTAATCAGGAAATTCTCCTTCTCAGATGAAGAAGGGATGTGTCCTATTTTCTATTTTCTTGCTTTGGGGCCCATAATTCATCAAGTAAAAACACAACAGAAAGATGAGAAGTGTTTTTTCCACTTGCCACCCAGACAGTAAGCAATCAAAATTTAGAAGATCGCCTCTAAGCATGGAAGAAGACTAAAATCATAAATCTTTATCTCTTCATACCATCCAGAAGTCCATTCTTTTCCTTGTCTGAATGGTGGCAGGTATGATCTGAAATATAAGATATATGATCTAAAAGAAGGTGTACCATGAATCAAATCTGTCATAAAACCTCATTGCCTCCTTGGGTCCTCTCCTCCACCTCATCCCCATCATAAAGCAATATCTTTTGACTGGAAGCCTTAATGCCTAATTGCAGAAATGCAAGGAGTTGAGATTGCAGAATGGTGAAGGGAAGAGACTCTCCATATGTTCAGATGCAATAAATATAGATCCTTCTGCAAATATTTTAAAATTGTCACAGAAAGCCAATTCCAGGACTCAGAATGAGAGTCCTCTCCAAATGATATCCAGAAAATGGGATTGTTATTATCCACAATGCTGAGTGGGGAATTAATCTCCATTCTTTAAGACCACATGCCAATTTCTCTCTAGCTTAGAACAAAAGTATTACAGAGTCAGGGAGGAAAAAAAGTTTAGCACCTTCAAAACCATTATATACATTGGTACGAACTCAAAGCAGATTCTTCGCTTAGGAAATTCCTACAGAAAGCTTTGTTTTAGGTGCATAAATAGCAAGTTTATCAAGGTTATGGCAAAAAAAACCCACATTCGAAACACTGGCTTTTGTCATGTCTGTAATGCTTAAAATGCTTAAAATAATCCATTCTTTGAATAGTGCTGATTGAAGAAAAATATCATGAGTTTAATTACTCTGAACTTGTTCAGAACAATAAGAACTATAATAAACTCCATTTCTTCATACAATAAGCCAATTAAAAAGTGCCTCTGACATGAGGATGATTGCAGCCTTATCCCCTCAGAACATTTCTAATTAGCAGCCAATAAGTATAATAATAGGCAGTATTTAGGCAAGCTCCACTTATCTCAAAAAGCTAAGGAGAATTAGTTCTGGTCATTATTTGGATGGGAGACCATAGGAAATCCACAGGGTTGTACATTATATTGGAACATCCTCCCCTTCCCCCTCCCCCCCCCAAAAAAAAATATTTCTGGCCAAGGAAGAAATGGTAAATTGAAGACAGTTCCATTAAAAATCTTCAGAGCACAATTGTTGCCTGAACCTGACTTGGGGGGCCGACAGAATGGTGAGCCAAAGTTACCCAATCCGATGTCATGCTTAATGCAAGACTAGAATGAATAGTCTCCTAGTTTTTAGTCTGGTATCTTAACCACTAGACCAAACTCTCATATTTGTATATCCCTTTTAATTGTCTATGGTGATTCTTAGTCATTCGGGTCGTGATTGTCCCAAAGGTGCTTTCTCAAGAGGCAACTGGACTTTCTGGTTTTGCTTTGAAGATGTGTCGCTTCTCATCCAAGATGCTTCTTCAGCTCTTCAGCCATCCTTTTTATTTATTAAGATATCAGCTGGTTTCTTTTTTATGTCCAGTGTAGTATTCTCGAAGTCTGATTTCAGATCAGTTTTAATTTTGTCAGGTAAAATTTGTTCCTTTTCCAAAACATCTTTTAAACATGATCTATCTATAGAAGCAGAGATTATTAAAATTAACTTCAAGGTCCATTATTCAAAAATAGTTTTTGATATTCCCAATGTTAAAATATTGCATTGTATTTGATTATATATTTGTAAGTAGAATTTAAGTGTTCTTCTCTTTTCATTTTAATCTTTAGCTCCTTCTAGTGTCAACCTTGAACCTCCCATCCTATTATGTTTTGTTTTAAAGAATTGAAAATAAAAGCATTTTCCCACAGGAAGTATTCTTATAATCTTATTTCAAATCCAAATATAATCTTATTTCAAATCCAAATAGACCCTTAGTTTGTTTGTAGCTTTCTGAAATCAAAGTTCTAATCACCCTTTTGCTGTTTATTAAAAAAAAGTCTTTACATTTGCATTTAAAACTTTCATTTTAAGAAAAGTCACCTGCTACTTTTCAGAATTGTCAATCCAAAGGTAATAATTAAAAAAACAGTTAACAAGCAATTTCCAAAAGTGATTAGAAAAGGAAGTATACAAACCCAGTGTTCTTTTAAAGGCACTGACCATAGTTTAATCAAGATAGTTATGGTATTCCCTTTGTTTCCCAGAGCTCTAAGTTTGTCACAGAATACTGTCTTGTCTCTTCACAGAATTTAAAGTTGGTTTGTTTGATCAAGGTTAACGTAGAAGCCTTGTTATTTCTGATAATGCTTAATGGACTTCTGCTGTCATTAGAACTAAAATGATAAGGCTTTAAGATTTGTTTAAGAGATTAGATATAGGAAGAAGATTTCATTTGTTGTATTTTAAGCTAAAGTAATAAGTTGCTAAAGTTGTTCACACTGTTGTGACTAAGGAAAAAGTCTCTATATGTTTCTTTTTCTCTTTACTATATACTTATTTTTTTCTTTTCTGTTGTTTCTTCTTTTCTGTACTTTTTATCTTTATTCTTTTATTTTTATTTTGTTTTAGTTTTTATCATTGCACTTGTAATTTTTAATAACTTTGCTATTAAAAATCATTCAGGAAAAAGACAATAGCAACATTTAACTTGTATTTTACCTGTTATATGATGTAAACTAATTTGCACTCTTATTATGAAGAAAGTATTGTAACAAGAATCTCTGAAATGTATGCAACATGTAGTGGTTATTTCTGATAACAGCAGCAAGAAACAAATAACTTTCTATAATACAAGAAAGCGATATAATAGATCTAGCAACTTTTAAAAAGAAATGAGTTTCTGCCAAGTCTCAACAGTTGAGAAATTGAAGAAAAAGAGAGATCCGTCTGGGGTGCTTTAAGCAGAACAAGGAAATGTGAAATTAGACAATGCAGCAAATAACACAAGAAAGCAGCTGGATGGGTTTTTTTTATTTCTGAAAATGAAAAATGATTTGAAAGAACTCATACCTAGGGTGATCCAAAACTGAACACTGAATATGTTCAGTCATTGTGAGGTTTTTTTTAAAATCTTTCACATTCCAGTTCTGTTTTGGAGATGAGATTTAAAGAGGATCCTGTTCTGACCGAGGCTTCCGAGACCATAATTACACATACGCTTATTTTAAAAACAAGTCTTGTTTTATTGCAACACTGGGAATTATTTTCATTCCCAGCCGGTAATGAATCTCGAACAGTCCCTCAAGATAAGCACCTATCTTTCTTTCCTGTGAAGTGTTGCCAATAACAGAAGTGTCAAATAAACAAGAACAAAAACCAACCAAAGTATAAAGAGCTTCAAGAATGAATCTGAACTGAACGAACGACTTTGTTTCCTGCAAAGATTTCATCATTTTGGCCTCTCCTTTATACCCTATGGGAGGGGCAATCATGTCTCAGCCTTACTCTGGAGTCGCCCCTTTTGTTTCAGCTGCTCTCACCTTCTAGCAGCTCTGCACACGCACATTAGGAACAGGCTCCCCTGGGTCCTCTGCCTCGCTGCTGCCAGACTCCAGGAGCTCTGGAGGCAACACCCCACTCCCAGATGGTCTTGGCCCCATCTCTGTATTGGAGGCAGGACCCTCGTCCGAGTCCTCTCCAGACTCCTTGACTGGTCCCCGTTCTTCCCAACTGTCCAATTCTGCTGCCATCTGCACAGGCTGCCAGCAAACCACAACAGATCCATGGAATAAAAATAAATTAGCTGCATATTCAAGGCCCAGTGTAAACTTAGAAACTTTAAAAGGCAAGAGTGATGGGCCATCCTAGCTAGGGCTGAGGGGAGTTTTTATTTATTTATTTTATTTGGTTTGGTTTGTCAATTGCTTACAAGATAATAGGTATGAGATGGTAGGCATGTTGATGCGCTTATGCACGCCCCTTACAGACCTCTTAGGAAAGGGGTGAAGTTAATAGTAGAAAGTCTAAGGTTAAAGTTTTGGGGGTTTGGGGAAGAAACCACAGAGTCAGGTAGAGTATTCCAGACATTGACCACTCTGTTGCTGAAGTCGTATTTCCTGCAATCAAGTTTGGTGCGATTAACCTTGAGTTTGTATCTATTGTTTGCTCTTGTATTGTTACGATTGAAGCTGAAGTATTCATTGACAGGTAGGACATTGCAATATATAATTTTAGATACTATACTTAGATTGGACCGAAGGCGGCGTAGTTCAAGGTTTTCTAGTTCTAGACTTTCAAGTCTGGTGGCATAAGATATTCTGCAACAAGTAGAAGAGTGGAGAACTCTTTTTGTGAAATATTTCTGGACTTTCTCAATTGTGCTAATATCAGATACATAATGTGGGTTCCAGACTGATGAGCTGTATTCGAGTATTGATCTAGCAAATGTTTTGTATGCTCTAGTTAGTAGTGTAATATTACCAGAGAAAAAGCTATGTAAGTTTAGGTTAACAACTCTTAATGCCTTTTTGGCTATGTAGTTACAGAGCACTTAGATCATTAGAGATGAGTACTTCAAGATCCTTGACAGAGTTTGGATCATCATCAAGGTCTTGACTATTCAGCCTGTATTTTATTTTCTGATATATTTTTTTTGCCAATATGTAAGACAGGAAGTTGCCATTTGTTTGACCATTCTGATACATAGTTGAGGTCTTTTTGAAGGGAAGCAGTATAGTCTGTGGTGTTGAATAGCTTTACATCATCAGCGAAGAGAATGCAGTTGCTCTTAATATGATCACAGAGGTCATTTATGTAGAGTATGAAGAGAGTTGGTCCTAGAACAATGCCCTGGGGGACACCACTGTTGACAGGTACAGAATTTGATAGGACGCTCCCAGTTTTGACCATTTGTTGTCTGTTTGACAGGAATGCTTCTATTCAGTTATGCAGGTGTCCAGAGATACCATAAGATTTTAGTTTTAGTAGTAGTTTGTTGTGTACCACTGAATCAAAGGCTTTACAGAAGTCTATGTAGATTGCATCTATTGCTTTGCCCTGATCGAGTTGTAGTTAACAATATCTAAAATGCATCTGTTTTACAGCTTCCCTCCTTTATACTATGGAACCAGACAGAAGAAAAGCGAGGGACATATTTGTAGAAAACATTCCTTTCCTATCCTAACTATGTTCAGTGCAAACTTAATTTGTGCATTTGATTGTTTTCATACATAATTGCAATCTCACGGATAACTCTGTTTTTCATGGGTCAACTTTCCATGATAATATATGTACATGAAGGAACCTCATGGACAAGACAAATTGTGTGGGTCTTTCCAACAAACTGCATTTCAGCAATTCTGTTGAGAGAGAGAGATTATGATGTTATATCATAATCCGTATAGTTTGAATTGTAGGAGGAGCATGTCTTTTGGTCTAAATAACACTGGCCATAGATTATAAAGTCCATAAATAAGTATTATTTATAAGTATTACATATCTAAAAATAACATATATTTTCTAGAAAATAATATACAACATTAAGTTTAGAGTTACACTATAACAAATTTTATTTTAAATTTAGTTCTAATATTCTTTCTAAAGATTTATTTTAAAAAGTGGATAATTTAGAATAATCCATTATCCTTTGAAATAAAAACAATACAATGAGAAAATATTTTAATTTCTCACCTTGCCATTGAAGTTTCTCCTTAATAAGAATGCATAAGTTCCCAAGGCTCACTCTTTGAACTTTAATTTTTGGGCAGAGACATAACAATACTGAAAACCAGGGAGTTGTACTAGAGAATCCTCTCCTGCCAATCAGGTTTCTTCTAAAGCTATTATTTCAAATTGGGAAAGAAATTTCAACATTTATTTTTTGTTCATGTGGACTTTTTAACCAGAAAAGCAAAATAAAAAACATAATATTTGTAAAGAATAGTAAAGAGAAGAGGGATTAAGTGGGTACCAGTGTATGATTTAGAAGACCACAAAACTTGTATGGTTTTTGAGGTATCCACATAAGCTTTGAATAACTTAACATTCTATATCAGCAGTAAAAGAGGAGATAAAGAGTGAAGGTAGATCTGAAGCTTCCACCTGAAACTACAAAATCAGTTTGAATACATTGCTGTTTGAGATGAGATAGTAGAACACTATCATAGATTCTGAAATGTAGCTAGCAAAGGAATAAAGATAGAAATGAAAAGTAATAGAATAGAGAATCTGAACACAGAGCAATAAAATTTTACTAAACCCCTTGAATTCAGGAAAGATGTAGGCTGCTTATTAACAGTTTTTTTCATTTGATTTGGCTGGGAGATGTTATAATTGTTGCTTCCTCTTTTAAAATAAGAGTCTCATGGATTTGATCAAATGTCAGACAAGTCCTACATACTGTCTTTATAATGTTAAGCAGATGCCAGTGGGAAGCCTTTAAACAGTTTTTGTTTAATTTCCAAACAGGAAAATCTTGTCTTTGATGAACTGCATTATACAGAGAATAGCAAGAAACCTTCCTGGTAACACCAGACAAAAAAGAGAGATAAATATATTATGCAGAGTATTTTATAATCAGTTTTAGATAATCTTCAGAAGCACCTTTGCTTTGGGTGATATAATAGATATAGCACATAATTTTGTGCCAAGTAATAATAGCATAATTAATTCACTTGGAAGTGTATTTACTGAACGTATAATGAGATAAAGATACTTGAGCTATTTTCCTTCATATCCAGTTTCAACTTCCTTAATAAGATTATCTATGAAATTATAACAGTGAAATTCACTTTAAAAATTATTTTTGAACTTTCCAATTTCAGGGAATCCATTTTATAACAACATGTTTAGAGAGAAAATATGGACATTTACTATAAAGCCTTGCTTTATAGAAAAAGATTCTGGGTATAGGAAAATGGTCTAAGAGGGATATAACAGGGAGGAGTATACTGGATCAAGAAACCTCAATGTTCCTGCAGCAACATTAACTTACAGAATACAAAATAACAGAGTTGGAGTTTTCCACTCCAACCTCTGCTGAGGCAGAAACCCCTATAACATTCTGGACAAAAGGTTGTCCAATCTCTTCTTTAAAAATACCAGTGATGGAGAACCCACAACTTCTTTAGGAAAGTCATTCTACTGATTAATTGTTCTTTCTGTCAGGAAATGTCTCCTTAATTCTAGGATGGATCTCTCTTTGGTAAATTCCCACCAATTACTTCTTGTCTTGTCATCAAATGCTTTGAAAAATAGGTTGATCCCTTCTTCTATGTGACATGTGTTCGAATATTGGAAGACTACTCTTTAGTTAGACTAGACATTTCCCATTCTCGCAAACATTCATCATATTTTTCTAGCCTCCAGTCTCTGGAGGTTGTTCTTCTCTGCACTGTTTTTAGAATCTCAATATCTTTTTTTTTTTGTATCATAGTGACCAAAAATGGACACAATATTCCAAGTGTAGTCCTACCAGTATAGTATAAAGTGGTACAAGCACTTCCAGTGATCTTGCTACTCTCCCTCTGTTGATGCAGCCTAGGACTGCACTGGCTTTTTTGGCAGCTGCAAGACATTGTTGGCTCATATTTAAGTGGATTTAAATCCTCCTCACAGATACTGCTGTGAGCCAAGTAGCACCTATTCTATACCTGTGCCTTTGGTTTTTCTTGCCTAAGTGTAAGACTTTGCTTTTTCACCATTGAATTGAATTGTGTTGGATAGACCCCAGTGTTCAAGTCTGTCAAGATACTTTTGAGCATATCTTCTAAAGTGTTATAGACTATTCCCCCCAGCTTGGTGTCATCTGCAAATCTGATGAGCTCCCTTTCTATCCCCTTATCTAAATCATTTATGAGGATGTTGGGCCTAAGATAGAACCTTGGGGTACCCCACTCCATTCTTCCCTCCATGTAGATGTAGTTCCATTAAGGACTACACATTGAGTGCGGTTGGTCAAACAATTAAGAATCCACCTAGTGGCAATGTTGTTTATCCCACAGTTTTCTCGCTTACCAAGCAATAGGCTGTGGTCTATTTTGTCAATTGTCTTACTGCCCACAGTATTTCCCAATATTTAGCCACTAGTTAACTTGGAAGATTTAATGTTCAGAAAGATATGCCTTCCACTACCAGCAGTTAGAAATCCAAAGGAAAAACTAGCAACTGCTACATATGCAGTGAGCCATGAAACTGAACAAGCAGCTCAACAATACACTAGTAGGATAGTGAGTTTTTGTTTAGTTGACATTTTTAAAGTAAGATGGTTTTTTAGCTCCCTTAATTTGGGTTTTCTCCATAGATTAGAAAGTCACATTAAATGGCTTGTAAGAGTCTTATAATCTAATGAACTGAAATCTTTTCAATGCTAAGTTTCCAACATGACAAGGGCTTATAGATACAGGACCTGCATTTGCATATTCATTTGCCCTTTTCCCCGTCTTCTCCTACACAGCCATGGAATCACAAAACCAGTGAAGCTCAGTACCATCTGTTAAGATAAAAAGTCAAGTGGTACAGTATTTTTTTTTTTGCAAACACTATAAATTGCTACCATTAAAATGACATGTGAAAAACCCAAGCTAAATGCAGCATGCAGTAAGTAGCTAGTTTAATTTATGACAATCAGGATAGATAGAAACTACAGATGCCCCGAATTGAGCAATCACATTGATAAGTGCTTACATAAAGTGATTATGGGGCAAGGCAAAGTTTTAGTTTCAGGAACAAACTGCAATACAAAAAAAATAAAACCCAGCCCAGCATTTGCAAGACTTGCACCATAATGGATGTCTGAGTAGAGAAACAGAAGCCGATCGAAGAGCTGCCAGAAATTTCCAGAACTCCTGACTATTGAGAGAGGAAATCAAATACATTTTATACAGAGGCCACTACTAACACCTCGATTTGAAAGATCTCAGGATAGGAATTGGATCTGCAAAAAGATCCCTCATGCCAGAGTGCTGGCACTGAAAGCAGAGGCTAGAGAAATGGCAGCAGGTGCCAGACAGAGTGAAAACTGCTAGGAAAGGCTGAAGTACTGGAAGCTCTTGGGATCGGTAACCAAAGTAGCCTGCACAACATAGAGGCGCCAAGGTGTCAGTGATGCTTCCCTTTTAGCTTAAAAGCATCAATTTGTTTTTTAGTGTGATTGATGACTCACCAAATCACAGTCTTTCTCTCATCCTTCCTACAGGTTAGTGTATTACCGTAAGTAGCAACTGTTACTTTTCAACTGCTGAGGAAATTTATTAGCACAACAGCACATGCAATATTTTCCAGAAATTGGTCAGTTGCAAATTGCTCCTTGCAGAAGTGGCCATTTTATCTGCTGCAGAATGAAAAAAGAAAAACTTTCCCTCTGTGGATTTCAAGCGCAATGTAGTACAATGTAAAACTAAGTATAAGAAGCATTAAGATTTTATGCCATTACTCTTCACAAGTGCAAACAGATAAACTACTGAGGAAACAGCGGTAAACAAAGTAACGGAATAAATGCTGGTGGTGATAATGTGTTAGAACAATACAATGCTTGGATACTGAAGTGCAAATCTGAGCAACAGGAACATTAGTGCTAAATCTAATATTCCGGAACCCTGTGAATAAAGGGTTGAGCTTTTATTTCTTGTTTCCTATCTCTGTCACAGGAGTAACCCACAATCCATAAATCTGTTTTTCACATAAGCAAAACTATCACAGTAATAATTTCTGGGCTAGATGATCCAGCTGATTTGTTTCTTCTCAACATGCCCCCTAAATATTCAAAGGAAAATATATGTATTTATCTATTAAAATTCTAGGTCATCTAACTCCAAATGACTCTGGGCAACTTCACAGATTAAAAATAATAATAAAAAGGGAAAGAGCACTTATATGTTATACGGGCAGTCCTTCACTTACGACCACAATTGAGCCCAACATTTCTGTTGTTAAGTGAGACATTTGTTAAGTGACTTTTGCCCCATTTTACAACTTTTCTTGTCTCAGTTGTTAAGTGAATCACTGCAGCTGGTAAGTTAGTAACCCAGTTGTTAAGTGAATCTGGCTTCCCCGTTAGCTTTGCTTGTCAGAAGGTTGCAATCATGTGACCCTGGGTCATAAATAAGCAACAGTCATAAATATGAACCAGTTGCCAAGCATCTGAATTTTAATCACATGATGATGGGGATGCTGAAAAGGTATAAAAAGCAGTCATAAGTCACTTTTTTCAGTGCCATTGGACCTTTGAAGGGTCACTAAAGGAACTGTTGTAAGTCGAGGACTACCTGTATAACCATAACATTTTAAATAAATAAAATAAGGAAAAAAGCAACAGTTGCATCGATGGATCAAACAAGTCACTTTCTACATTAGAGTTCTCCAAACTCGGCAACTCTAACTTGGCAACTTTAACCCTACTTCCATCACATTCTACAAAGACCTAGCTCTCTGGACAAGCCAGTTTGGTGAAGTGGTTAAGACGGAAAGTTAAAAACTGAGTTTCTAGTCCCCGTTTAAACACAAAGCCAACTGATTGACCCTGAGCCAGTCATTTTCTCTCATGGGACAATCTTAGGACGAAGGCAATGGCAAACTACTTCTGAAATCTTGTCAAGAAACCATAGGAAGTAGTCTTGGCAGTCACTAGGAGTCAACACTCCCTTTACAGCATTAAAACAAAAAGCGCTCTCTGCAGAAGACTCTAATCTGGGAAAGGTAGATGGTGAGAAAAAGAGGGTGACCAGTAGCAATTTGGATGAGTGATGAGTACATCATTGGAATTGCTAAAGGACTAGGATAGGGACACACTGTTGCAGAAAACATCTATCTTTCAGCGTTCTTAGTAACACATCCAAAGAAATCAGAACTCCAATCAGAACGTTCCTCAGAGATCATGTTTATTAGACACATCATATCGGCACAGCCAGTGAAAACCATCTCTAAAGTTTCCCACGATTACCATGTAATTAAGAAAGCAAAGGTTTCCCTCCCCAGGTGTCATAAGTCACATTGTCCAATCAAAATTATCTGCTACAATGTTCTACCAGTCAGCTTCAACCGCAACAATACAAGAGCACATAACAGATACCAACTCAATGTAAACCACTCCAAACTTGATTGCAGAAAGTATGACTTCAGCAACAAAGTGGTCAATGCCTGGAATGCATTAGCTGACTTTGTTGCTACATCCTCTAACCACCCCCACACTCATTTAACCTTAAACTATCCACTTTTGACCTCACCCCATTCCTAAGAGGTCTGTAAGGGGTGTGCATAAGTGCACAATCATCCTTGTCCTATTGTCCCCATTTATTCGTACCTATTTCCTGTATTCTTACTCATGTTTATACTTATTCCTATTATTTTGTAAGCCATTGACAAATCAAATAAATTAAATAAAAATAAAGCAGGAGGCGGACTCCCTCAACCACTTCTGCTCCTCCTCTAACTGCCACCTGTTGGGATGACCTTCATGGTCCTTATTTTGTCTACAAGATGGTCTAGCTATTTTCCCCTCATTCTTCCCCCATAGTGTGTGGCAACTTAAAAACAGCACAAGATGGCTTTAGTCAGATCAGATTCAGAGTTGACACTGTGTGATTGCTAAGAAACTGCAATGACTTGATGGCACATAATAATCAAAATTATCGTTACATTTAAAGTTGTTAAATACTAGACACCAGTTATAGCTTCTCTTGAAATATCGTGATCAAATTTCCAAACCATCGCTTTCTTATTCCTCAGCTCTTTGGTCTTTTAAGACAAAAACTATACTGTGGGACAAAACCAGCCAGGATCTCAGTAGAAACTGTTAGAGACCATGTTTACATTGTTCTGCTTGCTGTCACTGGAAAGAACAACAGCTCCCCCTAGAGACAGCTTTCTCCTTTATGGCTTTAGTACAATTTTAACCCAAAGGTTTCTTGGATTAGAGAATAGAACAGTAATTCCTAACGGGAGAAGAAAGGCTTCCTATAGTATGTGAAATATAATATAATGAACATACTACAATTATCCCAAAAGTGTTTTTTCAGGAGGCAATTGGACTTTCTTGTTTTTTCTTTGAAGACATTTCACTTCTCATCCAAGAAGCTTCTTCAGCCCTGACAGAATAGTGGGAAATAGAAGGTTTTATATTCCTTGCAGACAGCTGGCAATCTGCATCCTTTTAATGGGTCGTTGGAGAACTTGGGTTATGATCAGGGGTGGGATTCTACCAGTTCGCACCTATTCTCTAGAACCAGTTGTTAACCTTCTAAGCAGTTTGGAGAACTGGTTGTTAGAAGAAATTACTGGCCTAATCCTGTAAGGAAGGCAAGAAGGAAACATTCTGGTGTTGCTTACAGAAACTGCCTCTCTGTTAACCCTTATTACATTCTTGGCAGGACTAGACTTCCTGTCTCAGAAACTTCTCTGGAGGTTTTTTTTTTTCTCTCCTTTGCTGGTACTTTGCTTGTGTGGAATGACAATTCAAAGTTACAATGGCACTGAAAAAAGTAACTTATGACCATTTTTCACACTTATGACTGTTGCAGCTTCCCACAGTCATGAGAGGCCAGGCAAGGAGATGCGTGCCTCAGTGATATTGAGTTGGCCACGCCCAGTCAATAACATGACCACCAAGCCATATCCACCCAGTCACATGAGCACAAAGCCACGCCCACCAACTAAGCCACGCCCACAGAACCAGTTGTTAAAAATTTGAATCCCACCCCTGGTTATGATCCAATACTACAGTTATGATTGTAAAGATTCATGAAAAGCTGTCCTTGTGAATCACATTTGAGTTGTAAGATTTCTCCTTTGTAAGGTTTCTCCTACTTTAGTCATTTAATAAGCTGACTAAGGTATACAGAGGGTCAGGTGGGAAAGCATCAGGAGAAAAAAATTCAGGAATTAGGGTTGTTCAAATTTTGTCTAATTTTATTATTCTTAGAATCATGACCATTCTTAATTATTTTGCTTTTGAAGATACTCCTTAGTGGGTTATTTAGTTCTATATGCACCACAGTTTATCATTGTTTAATAAAACAAAGTTTATAACCATTTCTCAATATCATTCATTTTATATCGTATTTGTATTTAGCCCAAGGAAGCTTAATTCCTGCTGGGCAACACTGTTCTTTTAATTAATCCCAATTGTGGCATTTCACTTCCAAATAAAATCATATCAATTTATTCTCCATCTCTCCTTGGGGTTCATCTTAAGCAGTTCCTGGGGAGCTAAAATATAATTCTAACTCCCGCTAGGTTGGTGTTATCTGCAAGGAAGAAAGAACAGCAAACATATTTGATTTTGGCACACAGTATGCAATACAAGGAGAAAAGAACATATTTGCTATAACAATCTCCACCCCTACCCTCCCCCCATAAAAAGTACAAAAGCAAAATAGATAAATTTTTGAACAGCAATTTAAATCTAGGTCACATTGGTAAGATTATGTTGGTCAGTCTTTTTACTGTTATCTATAAAAGGTCAGATCAAAAGC